>NC_079228.1:39348280-39363280 GCF_029633865.1 Lampris incognitus | reverse complement strand
CCGCATGTGGTCTGGGCCGCATGTGGTCTGGGCCGCCTGTGGTCTGGGCCGCATGTGGTCTGGGCCGCAAGTGGTCTGGGCCGCATGTGGCCACATTATTTTAGCGGTGTAGCACTCTGCCTGTGTAAGCACTGGAATCCGTGGGGTCTCCATGCACCCCTCGTGTGAACAGACAGGCAGACACGTACTCCACGAGTAAATGCCAGACCCTCTGCCCTGGAACAGCTTGTGTGCGCTGCTGTATCCCTGACGGTACAACTTGATTTTCTTTATAGACTATAGCAGCACATTAACCTCCTGGTGCAGGCTCTTGTCATATCACGCATGGACTACTGCAACCCCTTACTGGCAGCTCTCCCAGCATGCACTTCCAAACCTCTGCAAATGATCCCGAACCCGGCAGCGCATCTGGTCTGCAACCAACCCAAAACAGCACATGTCACTCCGCCGTTCATATCCCTCCACCGACTCCCAGTCGCTGCCCGCATCGAATTCAAAACCTTGATGCTCGCTTACAAAACTGCAACTAAAACGGCTCCCGCCTACCTGCCAATGAACGGCGCCTGGCACTTCTGCCACAGCAGGGCCCTAAGTCACTAGCTAGCTAGACTCTTCTCTTCCGTAGTTTCCCGGTGGTGGGACGAGTTACCAAACTCCATTGGATCCGCTGAGCCCCCCTCCATCTTTAAGGAGAAGCTAAAGACCCAGCTCTTTCTCCAACACCTCCACACCTTCCATCCATCATCCAAGCCACTTATCCCAATCTGGGTTCCAGGGATGCTGGAGCCTATCCCAGCAGTCACTGGGCGGCAGGCAGGGAGACACCCTGGATAGACCGCCAGCCCATCACAGGCCTCTACACCTGATGGTATTAAAAAAAATAAAAAGCTTCTCTGCACCCTATGCATTGGGTTTGTGCACTGCATGTTGACACCTGTGTCCTATCGGACTTGGACCTGATTTGTTTTTTTTACTCTTACTTGCATTGCCACCTCCCGGTTAGTTCCTTGCTTGTGTTATATTAACTCTCAGATGTACGTTGCTTTGGATAAAAGCATCTGCTAAATGAAATCGTAAATTGTAAAATATGTCCAGGGTGTCTCCCCGCCTGCCGCCCAGTGCCTGCTGGGATAGGCTCCAGCATCCCCGCCACCCTGTGTAGGATACGTGGTTTGGATAATGGGTGGATGGATGGATGTCTTCTAGAAACACTGAAAGTGTCTATAACTAAATAGCACAACTAACTTTGAAATCAGTTCACTTAGTTTACTAGTCAGTTGACTTTAGTTGGGTTGATATATGTGTATATACTATATATATATATATCACATGGCAAGGATCAGTCTCTTGTCCATTTTGTGGGGTGACACTGGGCGTCGCATACAAGAAAGTTAAAGACAGTTCAACTCCAGAAGCGGGGGAGCTTGCATTTCCATAAAAAAGACAGTTCATCTGGACGTAACGTTTATTGAGAGAAATGTTTCATCACTCATTTAAGAGACCTCTTCATTTAACTTATATTTAAGGCGGCACGGTGGCACAGCGGATAGCGAAGGTCCTGGGAAGGTCCTGGGTTCGAGCCCCGGGGTAGTCCAACCTTGGGGGTCGTCCCGGGTCGTCCTCTGTGTGGAGTTTGCATGTTCTCCCCGTGTCTGTGTGGGTTTCCTCCGGGTGCTCCGATTTCCTCCCACAGTCCAAAGACATGTAGGTCAGGCGATCAGCCGTACTAAATTGCCCCTAAGTGTGTGGGTGTGTGTGGGTGTGTGTGTGGGCCCAGTGTGATGTCCTGGCGGCCTGTCCAGGGTGTCTCCCCTCCTACTGCCCAGTGCCTGCTGGGATAGGCTCCAGCGACCCTGAGAGCAGGATAAGCGGTTCAGATAATGGATGGATGGAACTTATATTTACTCCATTTCAAAGCCGTACTTAATTCATTTACCCCATTTTAATCTATATTTACTTGATTTTTTGTTGTTGTTATTGTTGTTGTTTTTTAGGAAGTTGTTCCTTATCTGATGCGAGGGTCTAATGACAGGATGTTGTGTTGCTCCCCCGAGGCAAATTTGTAATTTGTGATATTGGGCTGTACAAATAAAATTGACTTGACTTGACTCTTCAGTGTCAGCTGACTGCAGGTGTCCCCACCCTTATAGACACTACAGTGGCATAACAACCGAAAGCAACGACCAGTTTCATATGCAAATATGTGTGTGGCGATTAACTAGAGGTACAGGGGTCATGTGTATTAGTCACAGAGGGTTGGGGAATATTTGCAATCACTGCATTGTAAGATGGTGACAGATGTACTCTTACCCCCCCCCCTTGGTTCAGGGATGGTCCCTCTTCACATACATGGCCTCTTTGACTCCCCGTTCAAACCAGCGTTCCTCCCTATCAAGGATGTGCACATCCTCATCCCTAAAAGAGTGGCCATTGGCCTGTAGATGGGGGATGAAACATCTCTCACAATAAACGTTGTGTCCAGATGAACTGGTTCACCTTTCTTTGATTTTCATACCGGGATTATTGAGGATGCATCAAGACACAAGTGATAATTTATGATGTCTTTGAGTTTGTCGTGTAATTATGTACTGATAGCTGTGTGAAAGAGTTGGAGATTAATCCAGCTAACCATGTGAAAGAGTGGGAGGTGAATCCAGCTAACTGTGTGAAAGATTGGGAGGTGAATCCAGCTAACTATGTGAAGTGAATCCAGCTAACCATGTGAAAGAGTGGGAGGTAAATCCAGCTAACTGTGTGAAAGAGTGGGAGATGAATCCAGCTAACTGTGTGAAAGATTGGGAGATGAATCCAGCTAACTGTGTGAAGTGAATCCAGCTAACCATGTGAAAGAGTGGGAGGTGAATCCAGCTAACCATGTGAAAGAGTGGGAGATGAATCCAGCTAACTGTGTGAAGTGAATCCAGCTAACCATGTGAAAGAGTGGGAGATGAATCCAGCTAACTGTGTGAAAGAGTGGGAGGTGAATCCAGCCTACTGTGTGAAAGAGTGGGACATTAATCCAGCTAGCTGTGTGAAAGAGTGGGAGGTGAATCCAGCTAACTGTGTGAAGTGAATCCAGCTAACCATGTGAAAGAGTGGGAGATGAATCCAGCTAACTGTGTGAAAGATTGGGAGATGAATCCAGCTAACTGTGTGAAAGAGTGGGAGATGAATCCAGCTAACTGTGTGAAGTGAATCCAGCTAACCATGTGAAAGAGTGGGAGATGAATCCAGCTAACTGTGTGAAAGAGTGGGAGGTGAATCCAGCTAACTGTGTGAAAGAGTGGGAGGTGAATCCAGCTAACCATGTGAAAGAGTGGGAGATGAATCCAGCTAACTGTGTGAAAGAGTGGGAGATGAATCCAGCTAACTGTGTGAAAGATTGGGAGATGAATCCAGCTAACTGTGTGAAGTGAATCCAGCTAACCATGTGAAAGAGTGGGAGGTGAATCCAGCTAACCATGTGAAAGAGTGGGAGATGAATCCAGCTAACTGTGTGAAAGAGTGGGAGATGAATCCAGCTAACTGTGTGAAGTGAATCCAGCTAACCATGTGAAAGAGTGGGAGATGAATCCAGCTAACCATGTGAAAGAGTGGGAGGTGAATCCAGCTAACTGTGTGAAAGAGTGGGACATTAATCCAGCTAGCTGTGTGAAAGAGTGGGAGGTGAATCCAGCTAACTGTGTGAAGTGAATCCAGCTAACCATGTGAAAGAGTGGGAGATGAATCCAGCTAACTGTGTGAAAGAGTGGGAGATGAATCCAGCTAACTGTGTGAAGTGAATCCAGCTAACCATGTGAAAGAGTGGGAGATGAATCCAGCTAACTGTGTGAAGTGAATCCAGCTAACCATGTGAAAGAGTGGGAGGTGAATCCAGCTAACCATGTGAAAGAGTGGGAGATGAATCCAGCTAACTGTGTGAAAGATTGGGAGGTGAATCCAGCTAACTGTGTGAAAGAGTGGGACATTAATCCAGCTAGCTGTGTGAAAGAGTGGGAGGTGAATCCAGCTAACTGTGTGAAGTGAATCCAGCTAACCATGTGAAAGAGTGGGAGATGAATCCAGCTAACGGTGTGAAAGAGTGGGAGGTGAATCCAGCTAACTGTGTGAAAGAGTGGGAGGTGAATCCAGCTAACTGTGTGAAAGAGTGGGAGATGAATCCAGCTAACTGTGTGAAAGAGTGGGAGGTGAATCCAGCTAACTGTGTGAAGTGAATCCAGCTAACTGTGTGAAGTGAATCCAGCTAACCATGTGAAAGAGTGGGAGATGAATCCAGCTAACTGTGTGAAAGAGTGGGAGATGAATCCAGCTAACTGTGTGAAAGAGTGGGAGGTGAATCCAGCTAACTGTGTGTATACACACACACACACACACACACACACACACACATACATACACACTTCTTCCTGGTTTAAATACAGTGGTCTTGTGTCCAAAATTTCCAAATTGAAGCCAGTGGGTAAAATGACATCATAACCTATATGTAAAATGGCAAAAGCTACGAAAATAAGAGCCAGACTGTAAAAAAACCAAAACGGAATTGTCCTTTAACTGAAGCTGGGCAGGTTGGGACGCAGGTCACCGGGGCCTGACAGGTTTATCTTGGTGTCTTCATCCGTAGGTGTGGTGCGAGCCTCCAGCATCTTCCCCATCTTGAGCGCCATACTGCTCCTGCTGGGCGGAGTGTGCGTTGCATCCAGCACCTTCTACAAGAACAAGAGGAACATTATCCTCGGGGGAGGGATTCTCTTCGTAGCTGCAGGTAGTACTAAAGCTTTGACTTCCCAGTCAAACAAAACTTAAGTTTTAATTTGCTGTTGGCTTTATAGGGTTTGGGTGGGGGTTATTGCTATGTGGAAGGGTTAAAAAAAGTATGTTGAAAAGACAAAAAATAGTGTTTTATTGACAACAATAATAGTAATGATAATACATCAGACTTATATTGCGCTTTTCTAAATACTCAGACACTTGATAATCAAATATTCAGTGAAGGCCAGGAAGGCGGTTCAAATCACCCTGCTTCCTTTAATGCTCACCTTAATTCCTCCATACTGTCTTCAGTCAATATGTCTTAATTTTGTCTTAACTGTACTTTAAACTGAGATGAAAGTGGTTGCCCTATCTCAGATTTTTTTTTGCATACGAATAGTGAAAGGTAGGTCTGCGTGACAGCTGGATTTCGCCCCAAGACGAATAAATCAAATACCTAGCTAGCTAGCAAGCTACCAGTGGAGGAGTTACAGTAAAATTTGTTTGACATGCAAATTAGTTTTGATATTATGCCTCCAACCTCTACATATACGAACATAAAGAAACAGTTTGTTGTTGCGATACCCCAAAATCCAATATCCACGCATGTAAAATTATCTAAACATTTCCAAATTCCAACTGCAGCAAAATTTGTCCACCAGGGGTACTTAGTAGCTTAATCATATACTTATTCATTTCATATATATATATATATATATATATATATATATATATATACACACAAGAAATGTGTCCTGACAGGGTGCTCAACACAAAGACTATGGCTACAACTTAGTTATTTTCATTATTAGCTGGTCCGATGGTGGTTTACCTTTCAATGGAAAAAAAAAAGCTTTCAGTGAATTGTATTTTCATTATTGATTTTTTTAATGATTATATAGTCTTTATTATCTTAAAAACAATGACAAATACCCATCCTAAGTTCCTTGAGCCCAAAATGATATCTTAAATCTGTTTACTGACCAGCATCCATAAAACCTGAAGAGTATTTACTTTATAATGACATGAACCAGACGGATGGAAATAAATTTTAGTATCTCTGAAACTGTAAGCAGAGAATATTTAGGACTTTCACTTGATAAATGGCTAAAATGTTTAATTGATTGCCAGAATTTTAAGTCTTAAAATTTCTGCTGATTGACTGATCGATTAATTGACTAACTTTTTCCGCAATGAGTAAAGTAGAAAAGAACATCGATCATATAGATCATCTACTACTACTTTTGGCTGCTCCCGTTAGGGGTCACCACAGCGGCTCATCCGTTTCCATTTCTTCCTGTCTTCATATATATATCATATATGTAAAAGAACATAGATCATATAGATCATAGCCGTATGTAAATATATAATTTGCATTTATGAAAGAATAATGGGCTGATGGTTTTCTCTGTTCTGTCAGGCCTGAGCAACATTATTGGTGTGATCGTGTATATCTCTGCGGCGTTGAGCGACATCTCACCAAAGAAGGATGAGGACAAGAAGTGGCACTACTCCTATGGCTGGTCTTTCTACTTCGGCGGCCTCTCGTTCATCCTAGCCGAGATGGTTGGCGTCCTGGCTGTCAACATATACATCGAGAAGAACAAGGAGCTGCGCTGCCGCTCACGCTCTGACCTCTTCAAGAGCACCACACATGCCATGTTGCGCCTGCCCAGCTACCGCTTCCGCCGACGCTCGCGCTCCAGCTCACGCTCCACCGACCCACCACGCTCACACGAGACCTCTCCCGTTGGTGCCTCCAAGACCTTCAGCCTGCCGCCATCGGCCCCACCCTTCTCCGTGGCCACGCTACCGAACCCACACCACACCAGCGGCGGGGGGGGAGGAGTTGGAGGTGGGGGAGACATTTCCATGTACACCCTGTCGAGGGACTCCAAGCTAGGGAGCCTGGGAGGCGGTGCACCCCCCCTGTACGGTACAGTGGACCGTGCCACGCTCTACCAGCTCCACAATTACTTCCCCAAAGACTCCGGCGGTGGGGGAGGAGTGATGAGCAGTGGGACACTCCCATCTCTCTCCAAGTCCAACTTGGCGGCAGCGGCGGCTGTGGCCCAAAACGCGGCGCCACTCAACACCTCCACCCAAGCCGCTCCGACAGCCCAGCAGGCCCCAGTATCAACGGCAACCATGGAGAGGGACAGGGGCACCATGGGAACCCTGGATCGGCTGGGGGGGAAACGGGACAGGGATAGCAACTCGGATACGCTAAACAGGAAGACCACGCCAGTTTAAAATGAAACCTCTGACGGAATGGAGGAGGAGGAGGGAAGGACGTGATGGAAGAGAGAGAGATGGAAATCTAATCAAAGAGAGGAATTTATATTGAAAAAGAGAGGAGGAATAAGGGAGGGTTTCAGGAGCAGGAGGGCTTTACATGTTAGGTTGGCACTTAAACAGTATCTCGGTTGTCCTGTAGCCTGCAGTATCTCGTTGCCATAAAGAAAATGATGTATTATATTATAAACTGTCGTAAAACACAACAGCTCGTACAAGTTCCTGACAACCGCCTTAAAAATAGTCATGACTTAAACCCTCTGACCTCAGTTTGTACATTAGATTTGAGGCCATAGTGCAGTGGGAGATTTCTCATGCGTACTTGAAAACCTGGAAATCTTCAGGCTTGGAAGTCATTGGAAACACCTGGAAAATGACAAAATTGATCAAAAGTCCTGGGAATGAAGTTGAGATCATGTAAAATTGAAGAATTAGGTTACAAAATCATATCTGTACCCACTGAGGTAACGTATTTTTAGAGAAATGTTTAGCTGAGATCGTATATTATTAGCCATATTTTTATCTGCCGAGATCTGACATCAGTGTGTGAAGTGTGGGCGGTTTGTTCAGTCACACAGTCCATTTAGAGACTGTTGAGACTTCCACTGATAGTTAAAGCGGCTGTAGACAACTTTTCAACGTTCCCCCCTAACATTTCCAAACCTTTTTATTGTTTGCGCCGCTGTCGCAAAGACAGCCGGATCGCTTTCCTTTTATTAGCTGCCTGGCTACTGTCCAAAGCAAGAAATAACCCTAAGAATCCCAGTTTGAACTAGAAACCCCAATCTCAGTGCTTTGATAAAGGCAGAGTAAAACATGCGATAGTATTAGTAAGTAGTGTTACTTACTGATCCAGTAGCAAGAATGCCAACTGAATGTCGGTTTGGGACTCTCTCAAGTCCCCTAGCCAGATTAAAGCATTTGCATGGAAACATGTAAGCTATCAGCTACAACTGGGTTACAGTAAGCGTTAGGTCAAGCTTGGGGTTAGGTTTGGGTTAGGGTAAGGTTAGGTTGGGGTTAGGTTTTAAAGTTAATCAAGTGTCCCGGCGTTGTATCGAACTCTGACTAAGGGGGAACAAATCTTGATGGGGGGAAAAAGAGTGTGATACAACAACGGAGGTCACTCCCAACGCGTGAATGCCCGTCCATGGGTCACTCTTGTTTTACCTGTTTCTATCATCCTCCCTGTTCTCCTTTTTTGCCTCCTCCATCAACGGGGTTCTTGTTCTCTTGCCAGTAGTTTCCACTGTCACTTCAGTTGATCCGCCATCCACCATTTCCGCTACTAGGGATAGCTACTGGGGTGGCAAAGTGGTTAGCACAGTTGCCTCACAGCAAGAAGGTCCTGGGTTTGAACCCCAGGGTAGCCCAACCTTGGGGGTCATCCCAGGTTGTCCTCTGTGTGGAGTTTGCATGTTCTCCCCGTGTCTGCGTGGGTTTCCTCCGGGTGCTCCGATTTCCTCCCACAGTCCAAAGACATGTAGGTCAGGTGACTCGGCCACACTACATTGTCCCTAGGTGTGAATGTGTGTGTGTGGGCTCTGTGATGGCCTGGCGGCCTGTCCAGGGTGTCTCCCCGCCTGCCGCCCAATGACTGCTGGCATAGGCTCCAGCATACCCGCGTCCCTGAGAGCAGGATAAGCAGTTTGGATAATGGATGAATGGGATAGCTACCGGGGAAACAAAAGTGCTATCCTCGTCCTGTTTTGGTTGCGCAGTGGTTGACGCACTTCCTTTGTGCTGTAAATTGAGCCTTAATTTTCCTGTGAGATTTTACCCGGTGGCAGACTGAATTTAGTTCCCTGTAAGCCTGAAAGCAAGGCTTATTGGGAACCAGTCTAAATGCCAGTGGTGTCATTATTCTATAGCCATCACACTGTGCAATCAACTTCATTTACTTCATAATGATAAGTTAAAGCGAAAAAAGTTGTCTACTGCCGCTTTAATGCTGAATAATGTGACCGTCTGTCGGTAACTTCTGTCATGGATGTCCACGCAAAGGTCCTGGAAAATGTCTTTGAAAAGTCCTAGAAAATATTTTCCTAAAAAGAGTGGGAACCCCGGTTCTACTATCTTTATAACCTCCACAACCTTCATTTATGCAGGGGAGGAAGATTACTAGGCATGCATGATAATCTTTCAGCAGTTCTCTCTGTCACAGGCACGTCGATACATAAAATCATGCACATTCACATCTGGGAGCTGCCCAGTGAATGAGGGAATGAAGGATGATTTATTTCGAAAATGAAAATAAGCAGGCTATAACACAGATAAGCCATTGCCAATAATCTGAAGTGATCAGTAAATCCACACATCAAACTCAGCGAACCGATAATAATAATAATAATTATTATTATATTAACAATAATAATAATACATTTTATTTGTGGGTGCCTTTCAGAGCACTCAAGGACACCTCCCAGAACAAATCTCCGTACGCATCAGATTACTTGTTACATGTTGGAAAAGCAGTAGGAGGAAGTATACACTTATTTTTTCCTACCCCTTCTCACCTACTCTTAGTTAATTCTGCTACTACACATTACAAACTCAGTTCCCACTGGACTGTGTAGTTCACATTCAATGCGAGTTGTGCTGCATAATACAAACTCAACTACTGTGAACAGTAAGAGGAAAAATAAAGGAAATCACATCCTGCCCAGTACAGCCAGTTACAGTCGTTGTACAGTTTTAGTATATTATCGGCTCCACTAGACCAACAGGGAGTTGAGTGCCTTGCTGAAGGGCATCTCAGCAGTTACTACTGAGGGAAGTGGGATTGTCTGTCATTCACTTTCCCTGAACAGATTTAGCCAACTTGTCAGGGAATACGCACTGACGACCTTGAGAGTCTTAAGCCCATTTCTCCTTCGACACTGTTGCCAATGTTTTCCACAATGATCATTTTTTTCCGCAGCCGTTCCTCTTCATGCCTGAGCCAGCAGGCCTCGACTACACCGCTACCCACCGTCGCATTTCAAAAGACTGCCCAGCTTAACAAGTTAGCTCATTATGAACCTTAAAATCTTAGTTTTGATTTGAACAAAATGGTCGATGGGGTGGAATAATTTTGCCCGTTTCAGTTGCAAATCAAACGGTCTTGACCTTTATTGCATGCTGACCTGCCAAATGATGGAAGCTAAGCAGGTAGGGGCTTGGCTAGTACTTGGATGGGAGACCTCCCGGGAAAACTGAGTTGCTGCCGGAAATGGTGTTGGTGGGCCAGTAGGGGGCAGTCTTCCCTCTGGTCCTAATAAAAACAACAAATCCCAATGCCCCAGTGCAGTGATGGGGACACTGTGCTGTAGGAGATGCCGTCCTTCAGATGAGACATTAAACTGAGGTCCTGACTCACTGTGGTCAGTAAAGATCCCATGGCACTTATCACAAAGAGTAGGGGGTCTCCCGGTGTCCTGGCAACATTCCCAACCTGGCTCTCTCCATCTGGCCACCTAATCATCCCCCCATGTAACTGGCTAAATGATTCCTCCCTCTCCACCTGGAGCTGATGTGTGGTGAGCGTTCCGGTGCAAAACGGCTGCCGTGCATCACCCAGGCAACGCTACACATTGGTGGTGGTTGGAGTGAGTTACCCCCTTCACTGTGAAGCCCCTTGGGTGTCTAGAAACGTGCTGTAGAAATGTAATGATTATTATTGTTATTATTGACACTGGAACGCTCCATCGGCCTAGTTTAGGGTATTCGTTACTGAAAATATCGAGACCGAGTTAGCGGTTAGCGCATCGTTTTGCCGTGCAGGTCCACATTACGACACATGTTCACTGTAACAAGTCCTTTCATCTAATTTTGAAATTTTACAATATTAATTAACTTAGATTTCATACAAAAACACCAATCTTCAGATAAGCGTAACTGCCCTGAAATAAGGCCTTCCACTCGGCCCATTTCAAGTCAGTGTCACATAATTGTCTCCTTTCAAACGTATTTCATTAATTACATTAGTGAGTAAGAAACTTCAAGTCTGGAGATAAAGAAAAGTGAAAGCACTTGGTGCTCTGGGGTGTATGTGGTGTAAATAACGTCACCCAGAAGACTTGTGGGGATCGTATGACGTCGATTTGATACTGGAGGCTACTCGACAGCGTTCGCCGGGTGTGGCTGCAAAGGGCTGTATCCATAGGCAACAGGGTCAGGGGTCAATTCCACTCACCCTCGGAAGGAAGGGCGGGATTTGTTCTTAGAATTGTAAGCGGTTATTTTGTTGCCCGGTGCGGGATTCGATACGAGGTGTACCGCACCACAAGGCGACGTCACTAACCGCTCGGCTAAAGGGTCAGACCCGTTAGCTAGGGGGCTAACGTGTCTTATTAGTAGTTTACAGTCGTCACCCTCTCCCGGAAGCGCGCCCTCGCGCTTTGTTATTCCCGCGCTCTGAGGATCTGCACACTTCCGGGTCCCACCGCTGCCACCAATGTAAGCGGTTATTTTGTTGCCCGGTGCGGGATTCGATACGGGTGTACTGCGCCACAAGGCGACGTCGCTAACCGCTGGGCTAAAGAGTCAGACCCGTTAGCTAGGGGGCTAACGTGTCTCATTAGTAGTTTACAGAATCAAAAAAAAAAGAAAGAAAACAAAACCAAATACTTCTCGTGGTGAGGCTGTGAGTGATTAGGAGCAAAATTAGGAGCCTCGTTCCAAAATCAATTTTAAAAAAAAGACCGTTGAGGTGAAACTAGGCATTTTATGACACACTCTTTAAACTTCTTATTCCTTTTAACAATTACGACTACCAAGTGGTTTTCGAGAATAAATGATCCGCTTTTGGAACATTAAAGATAATTGCAGAGTTCGGCCACTAGTGTCGCTACTGAGCAGCGTGCCGTGACAGAAACTCTCCAAGCCGCTGGTCCGAAAGTGGATGTAAACGTTGGAGCCTTCTAAACATCGACACCTGAGGGTTTCGGAACATCTTTGAGGGTACTCCCTTTTTGTCAGCATGTGACCCTTTCCCACTACACGGTACCGGCTCGGCTCAGCTCGACTCGTTGCGTTTTCCATTACTGGAAAGTTCCGGCTTTTCTGGTACCACGAGGTTCCCAAAACACCGGAGCGGGTACCAAAGTCAGCGCAGACCAGCTCCCCTGAGGGGTTCTGTTCCGGTAACGGAAAACAACACTGCGAGCCGAGCCGAGCCGAGCCGGTACCGTGTAGTGGAGAAGGGGCACTAGTCAGGGGGGGGGGGTCTGACGATGTACCGCACGTCTGCACAACGCGAACGCGGCGCCGCTTGTTGGCGCGGAATCCTGCGCAGTTCGGATGAAACCGGTACCCGGTTTCCCCCAGGATGGACGCTCAGCGGTGCGGGACGAGTCGTTTTCCACATGCGATGTGCTGAACCCGCCGCGTGGGGGCGGTGTTTCTGACGGGGTTGCGTTTGACGATTTGTTCGGCCCGGCCCAGTTTGGCGGCCGGAGAAGCCGGAGGGGAACCGCTAAAAAGCACAAAAGGACTTTTAAATAGCTATATCGTATTCCACAGACTAGAATAAATTCAAGTATTACTGACGACGTCATCGAGTATATTATCGATCCATTTGCATCGACGACAGCGCGTGACGTGTGTGAAACGGTGATTGTGTTCATTCCGCGTGGCTGGTCTTCGTCTCGCGCGGGGGAGGCTGCACCTCCTCCGGCATCCTTAATACCACGTGGCTGGTGTTTCTATGATCGTAATGGTTATTGCAGGGTATTTGTACATTTTGAAATCTGATTTTTATATACATCTCTTATCTATTTACAGCATATATATATATATATGTAGTATATGTTTCTTTTAAGATTTACATTTAGGGTTCTCAATTTGCTCATTGTTTTCCCTCGGGTATTTTACACTATAGTGAACGGCGGGGCGGGGCGTGGCGCTGTTTCTGCTCGCCGTGCTCATCGCGGGGGCGGGGCGTGACGTGACGTGGTGGGGCGTGACGTGGTGTGGCGGGGCGTGTCGCTGTTTCTGCTCGCCGTACTCATCGCGGGGGCGGGGCATGGCGTGGCGTGACGTGATGTGGCGGGGCGTGGCGTTGTTTCTGCTCGTCGTGCTCATCGCGGGGGCGGGGCTTGGCGGGGCGTGGCGCTGTTTCTGCTCGCCGTGCTCATCGCGGCTGTTTCGGCGGTCTTCACGCGGACACGGAGAGAACGGATGGCACGTCACACACGTGGAGCTACTGAAGGGGCCGTGCCTTGCTCACGGGCACATCGGCGGTAGTTGTTTGTACAACAGGAGTGCGTTTCACACAATCTATCTCCCCGTCCTGTTTTTTTATGACACCCCCCCCCCAAAAGGAGAAGGTCACCTTCTCTGACCTCTGGAGTTCCGTCACCCGACCATCATCAGTATCGATCACTACCATGGTCACACGTCACGACAGGCTGCTGACGTTGTTCCCTAAACGTTAGTCCACATGCAGTAACCCGGAAGTCTGTGTTTTTAATGGCCCAGCCAGTATATACCTGTAGGAGGCAGAATTTATATTACTCTGTTTATTACCGTGGTTGGTGTGTATTAATATTCTCAACGTTATATTGTTTCATATTTCCTATACACACTGTATCTTTCGGGCTGTGTGCCCGCCTGTGACATCAGCAACAACAGCGGTCGTACTGGGACAGCGAGCAGGATTTTATTGTCTTGTGTTTTTTTTGCTGCTGTCATTGGAGTAGCATGGTCTAAGGGATCCAGCATGGTCTGATATGGTCTGACGTGGTCTAACACGACCACCTACCGGATGAGCAACTCTTTCCTGTCACTGTTGTACTAAATAAAGGCCACTGGAATCGACCGTTTTTCTAGGCCATTCTCATCCCACGGCATCGACATGTGACGTGCCAGGTACCTTCCAGCGTCTGTATGACATGCGGCGGGTTAACCACTAGCTAACCTTAACCCGGAACTTAACCACAACCCAGTCTTAACCCGGAACTTAACCACAACCCAGTCTTAACCCGGAACTTAACCACAACCCAGTCTTAACCCGGAATTTAACCACAACCCAGTCTTAATCCGGAACATAACCACAACCCAGTCTTAATCCAGAATGTAACCACAACCCAGTCTTAACCCGGAACTTAACCACTACCTAGGCTGTATGTCATTAATAGTCATGTATCAGGCCTGAAGTTTATCATTGAAGTCTATGGAACATACAGATATTGAAGGGCACCTTGCACGTCCTGTGTTGACACTTAGTAGACCATGTATACTACAGTGTTAGTACACCATGCCATGGTGTACTAACACTTAGTGTACCATGCCATGGTATACCATATACTAACACTATTGTAAACCATGGCATGGCATGGTATACTGACACTATTGTATACCACGGCATGGTATATTAACACTTAGTATACCATGCCGTGGTATACAATAGAGTCAGTATACCATGCTGTGGTATACAATAGTGTCAGTATACCATGCCATGGTGTACTAACACTTAGTATACCATGCCATGGTGTACTAAGTGTTAGTATATGGTATACTACAGTGTTAGTATACCATGCCATGGTGTACTAACACTTAGTATACCATGCCATGGTGTACTAAGTGTTAGTATATGGTATACTACAGTGTTAGTATACCATGCCATGGTGTACTAACACTTAGTATACCATGCCATGGTGTACTAACACGTAGTATACCATATACTAACACTATTGTAAACCATGGCACGGTATACTGAGTATACCCTGCTGTATACTTAGTATACCATGCCATGGTATACAATAGTGTCAGTATACCATGCTGTGGTGTACAATCGTGTCAGTATACCATGCTGTGGTGTACAATAGTGTCAGTATACCATGGCATGGTATACAATAGTGTTAGTATACCATGCTGTGGTATACAATAGTGTCAGTATACCATGCTGTGGTATACAATAGTGTCAGTATACCATGCTGTGGTGTACAATAGTGTCAGTATACCATGCTGTGGTAT
>NC_079228.1:39318280-39343280 GCF_029633865.1 Lampris incognitus | reverse complement strand
GTTACCTTCCACCACATCCCCGCTATCAGTAACAGATATGCCCGATTTTAACATGTTCAGTATCCCACAACATAACCAAAACATCGACACTTCAGTTGCATCGTGGGTAATATGCAAATGAACTTGGAGCGGGAACACTCTCGTTGAATTCGCCACAATATATACATATAGCTCTGAAGTTCTGTATGTGTGCCGTACCTCTGTGCGCATGCGCGGGGGAAGCGCCTCGTGTTCTCGGCTGCGGTGAGGAACCAGGTTTTCCTTTCATACGTTTCTTATCTGGCGCGAGAGCACAGCTGCTCGTGTTTCAATACCTCGTGACGCCGCGTGATCAAACACGAGCTGCGCATAAGAAACGACGGACGGTCCCCAAGCACGCCCAGTGGCACGATATGGGGAGGCAGTGCCTTGCTCAAGGGCAACTCAGCTGGAGATGTCAGTTGATCACAGCCAGTCCTAACCTAATAAAAAAGGCCTCTCGTGAGCTCCCCCCCCCCTTCTGCACGTCTGATGTGTGTCCGACTAAAAAGAGACAACAAGGAGACAACAGGATGGGTCAGGAGTCCCTGCTTCCTGAAAACGGATCAAGTCAACTGGCAGGGTCGGGAGTCATCTTAGGGACAAAGAACAGAACATTTCTTTTGGGGGGGAAGAGCAACTGAACAGGTGACGTCAGTCCAACAGGTGACGTCAGGGCTGCTGATGGCCCTGACTCATATTGATTTGAGTCTCACGATTGGCTGTTTTACTGTTGAGACGGCTGGGCGGGTGGTGACTGGTGCGCGAGCGGCAATACACTGTATTGATTGGCTAACGGTCAAGGTGGGCGGGCATAGAGAGCAGGCGGCTTTACACCGCACAGATTCAAGATCAGTTTTTCTTAAGCCAAGTGAAGGTTAAAACCAGTGGAATTGGTTTTTACCTGACCCGCTATCGGTTGGGTTGTGTCAGTGAGAAGTGGGCGGGAAAATTTGCCAAGCGGTACAAAATGGACGGCGTTAACCGAAAGCCCAGCGGTGCTGCCAGAAGAAAGAAACGAACTGAAAAGGAAGTGAAAGAAGCGGCCACAATTAAAAAAAAAAGGTCCGGTTAATGAGTAGTTTTGTTTGTTTGTTTGTTTTTTAAAAAGCTAAACAAAGCGAAGAAGAGGGCATTCCGATGGAGGAGGTCGAGCTAGCTAGTAGTAACGTTAGCCCGGAAGTCTTTAGCTCCAGCAGCGACACACTGCCTCCGCTAGGGGCACAGCAATATAGGAGAAACGACATTTTTTAAAAAGCTAAACAAAGTGAAGGAGAGGGCATTCCGATGGAGGATGTCGAGCTAGCTAGTAGTAACGTTAGCCCGGAAGTCTTTAGCTCCAGCAGCGACACACTGCCTCCGCTAGGGGCACAACAAGATAGGAGAAACGACGTTTTTTAAAAAGCTAAACAAAGTTAAGAAGAGGGCATTCCGACGGAGGATGTCGAGCTAGCTAGTAGTAACGTTAGCCCGGAAGTCTTTAGCTCCAGCAGCGACACACTGCCTCCGCTAGGGGCACAACAAGATAGGAGA
The DNA here is from genome assembly GCF_029633865.1 of Lampris incognitus. NCBI lineage: Eukaryota > Metazoa > Chordata > Actinopteri > Lampriformes > Lampridae > Lampris > Lampris incognitus. The sequence goes on along the minus strand of NC_079228.1, from coordinate 39,341,729 downwards.
AACGACGTTTTTTAAAAAGCTAAACAAAGGTAAGAAGAGGGCATTCCGATGGCGGATGTCGAGCTAGCTAGTAGTAACGTTAGCCCGGAAGTCTTCACCTCCAGCAGCGACACACTGCCTCCGCTAGGGGCACAACAAGATAGGAGAAACGACGAAAAACGGGAGAAGGAGGGGACAGAGACGGGGTTGACCGAACTGAGGAAAGCAACGTTACTTCAAGCTCGCCTGCAGTGGGCGGAGGGTGTCGAGCTAGCTACTCGTTAGCAGTAGCGGCAGCCTCCTGGAAGTGGCTACCGTCAGTTGCAGCAGTGCACAGCTGTATTTTGAGGACTTGGTCACAACAGAGCTGGCAAAGAAATAGCCAAGAAAGAAGAACTTCTAGAGGTAAGAACCATTTGATTATCCTGCCTGTGCACTGAGCAGTATTATCTATATTGTAACGTGCATGGATTAGTAGAGACGCTGGCCGCTGGCTGGCGGGTCTGACCCTTTAGTCCAGTGTTTCTCAACCGGGGGTCCGCGGACCCCTAGTGGTCCGTGGTGTAATTGCAAGGGGTCCGTGAAAATAAAATATCTTTAAAAAAAAGATCCTATGACATTTATAGAAATAGGATTATTTTACTCAAATGTGACTGAGACCTTTATCTACCTAAACTATAAAGGGTAACAGGACTTTTTTCTCTCATTACATGTTTCACAAGTGTAATCTATTGTATTTTAATAAGAGGTCTCGCTCCCGTTTGCATTGTTAAAAGTTACTGCATAAACATTCTGTTGTTACATATATCTGAAAGTTACTGAATACATATTCTGTTTTGTTACATATATCTGAAAGTTACTGAATACATATTCTGTTTTGTTACATATATCTGAAAGTTACTGCATAAGAATTCTGTTTTGTTAACTATATCTAAGTTACAACTGAAAGCTCTTATTTTTGCCCCAAAGAGTGAATAAATGCTATAATGCAATTTAAAATGCAGTTTCTACTGTTTCTATCAAATTGCAACCCCCCTCCCCCAAGATCAGGTGGAGGGGTCCTCAGGGTAGATCAAAAAATACGCAGGGGGTCCAGGACCCCAAAAAGGTTGAGAACCACTGCTTTAGTCTAGCGGTTAGCGATGTCTCCCGCGGTGCGGGCGACGCGGGTTCACTTCCCGGCCGCGGCAGTTCCTGAGGTTGTGTTGTCCCCCGAATTCCTTACGATATGTTGTGGATGGGTTTATTTGATGTGCTGTTTGCATATCGTGTGCACCACTGCTGTGTGGTGGTGCTGCTATATTGTGTTGGAGTCGGTCTGTCGAGTCCAATATGTGTTGGCTTTTGCAGTTCTGTGTGACGTTTAGCCCTATTTTGAAACCTGCATCCAGCTGTGCTGTGGGATTACCTCAGCATGGCGTTGTTGTAAGCCTGGTCCGAGTCAGTCACGTTATTATGTATCAGTTATAACTGGTATGCTGTCTGCTTGGGTGGTTTTTAGTGAACACAAATATTGTCACAGTCTAGACTGGAAACTCAAAATAATTAATGGCTGCGGTGGGTGGCATGGGGTGGGCATGGTGTGTGTGTGTGTGTGTGTGGGGGGCTATGAGCTTCAGTGCCCAGGGGCCCCCAGAAGTACTAATCCAGCCTTGACTGGACCTATCAGCCTGCATTCGTTTTGGTGCTCAGTTATGACGGTTTGATGAAGAATCTCTCATGGCCGCGCTGATGACAAACCTCCGAAGAACAGGAAAAACGCTGGTTTTTCTGACCACGTGTGCTGGTGTTCCCCTGCTTCCGGCAGGCGAAACAAGGGTTTGTCACCAAGTTCAAACCCCGGAGAAGGGGAGATACTTACGCGGAGATCTGCACTCTACTACTACTACTTCTACTACTACTACTACTTCTACTACTACTACTTCTACTACTACTGCTACTACTACTACTACTACTACTGCTACTACCACTAATACTACTACTACCACTAATACTAATACTACTACTACTACTACTACCACTAATACTACTACTACTACTGCTAATACTACCACTACTACGACTACTACTACTCCTGCTACTACTACCACTACTACTACTACTACTACTTCTTCTACTACCACTACCACTACTACTTCTACTACTACTACTAGCACTACTGCTACTCCTACTACTACAACTTCTACTACTACTACTACTACTACTACTTCTACTACTACTACTATTTCTACTACTACTGCTACTACTGCTACTACTACTTCTACTACTACTACTACTACTACTACTATTTCTACTACTACTGCTACTACTACTTCTACTACTACTGCTGCTACTACTACTACTACTACTACTTCTTTTACTACTACTACTACTGCTACTGCTACTACTACTACTTCTACTACTACTACTACTTCTACTACTACTTCTACTACTACTACTACTACTACTTCTACTACTACTGCTGCTACTACTACTTCTACTTCCACTTCTACTACTACTACTGCTACTACTACTACTACTACTGCTACTTCTACTACTACTTATACTACTACTGCTACTACTACTACTTCTACTACTACTATTACTACATTTTATTTGTGGCGCCTTTCAGAGCATTCAAGGACACCTTACAGAAGACAGTAAAAAACAAGCAGCACTGTATCAGCCAGCATAACATCAAAACAGAGCAGGTGGACAATAAGAAGTTAACACAACACGTAAGTGTAACATCATCATCTGCACAACACTCAGTGAAGCGTGGATCAGACTGAATATGCCAGTTTGAAAAGGTGCGTTTTGAGACGGGATGTGAAGGTTGAAAGAGAGTCAGTGTTGTGAAGGTCTTGTGGGAGAGAGGTCCATAGGCGGGGGGCAGAATGACTGAAGGCTCTAGACCCCATGGTAGTCCAGCTCTAGACCCCATGGCAGTCCAGCGGGCCGATGGTGTAGTGAGTTGGAGAGCAGAAGGGGGTCTGAGAGTGCAGGAGGACGTGTGGATATGAAGGAGCTAGGTTATTAAGGGCCTTACAGGTGAGGAGCAGGATCTCCAACTCAATACGGTATCTAACAGGGCACCAATGGAGTTGTTGAAGAACAGGACTGATATGATCTATGGAAGGAGTTCTGGTACTGATACAGGCAGCTGAATTCTGGACCAGTTGAAGTTTATGAAGACACTTGAGGGGAAGACCAAAGAGGACAGAACTGCAGTAGCCAGTACGGGATGTGACCAGGGTGTGAATGAGTACGGCGGTGCTGTTAGGTGTAAGCGAGGGCCGAAGACGGTTAATGTTGCGCAGGTGGAAGTACGCAGACCGAGTAACATTACTGATGTGGGCTTCAAAAGATGACGTGCTGTCCAGGGTGAGAGCACTCCTCTAGTTCTGTTTTCACAAAATGTATTTTGACGTCAATCTGTATTTCATATGACGTCTTTTTTATGCTTTAATGGAAAGCACTTTGAATCGCCTTTGTGCATGAAGTGTGCTTTACATACAGAGACGCCATCCGGAGTACAGGAAGTCCCCGGATTACGAACGAGTTCCGCTTCTGAGCCTGTTCGCAAGTCAGATTTGTATGCAAGTCAGAACAGTTACGTACCGTTCACATCTAGCGTCAATTAGTTAAATGTGTGTCTTAGTATATAGTAAATATTCTACCTGAAACATCGTAAATATAATAATGCAGTAATAGTAAATGTAACCGCAGAACAGTATTTGGTAACACTTTAGTATGGGGAACAGATTCTAAGTACAAAAAACGTAATTACTAGTGAATTAGTAATGATCAAGATGTCACTTTAGTATGGGGAACATATTCTAAGTAACAAAAACTTAATGTAGAGTAATTTAACACTATGAACACTTGTAGTTTTGTGTGTTGTTATGTAAGAACAGAGCATATTCATTAAGTGTTAGTAAGGGAGAATAACTCTTCTTGTGGTACTACCACCTTATAAAGGCCATACTAAGCAAAGCATATTGAGATGGTACCACTAATAAGCAATACTTCTGAGGTTATAGAGGGAAAACTCATAGTTAATGGCTTACTGGTTGTATAATAAGGCCATGCAGAATAAGGCATTAATGAGTACGTAATAATGACCAATTAAGAGCCAATATGTTGCTAATTTGCATGCTAATAAGCACCTAATTAATGGTGACTACGTTCCCCATACTAAAGTGTTACCCAGTATGTATAGTTGAGAAATTATGAATTATTGATTATGTATTCATAATTATACTACTTCCACTACTCCTGAAACAACACTGGGGTTCTTCAGCCTCAGCTAGCTAGTAAAGATCACATGTGCTCTTATTGTGCACTATCCTGGTTTAGCATTACATCGCTCAGCTCAGGTGGTTAAAACTGTCTGTCTGACTGTGTAAATGTACTGCGTTTGCAGCTGACACGTGAGACTCGGCTTGTCTAAACAATCTGACTGTTACACTCTGACTCAGTCGCGCACCGCTATAAAGCTGTTCGCGGAAATAAAACACGACCGTGTCAGATAAGCTCTTATAACACTGCATACTAATGAGGAAGACCCGTGTCCACGAAACACCGTGCTGCAAAATTAGCCGCTTGTATTGAGTCTTTCATTCCCAACTTTGCACTTCAGCATTCCCAGACAGCATCCGGATGTGGGCCACTTCAGGCAGTGATGCGGCACTGGTGGCCTTCTTCTGGCCCTGACGAAACGGATCTGAGCCTGAAGTGGCCCACATGTATAATAGCAAATATGGCCCAGATGTGCCAAATCAAATGTGGGCCTTTTGTGGCGAAGATGTGGTGCTCTGGGCAACATGTGGTCTGGGTGTGACCCTGAAGTGGCCCGTGTGGTAAATGGTGAATATGGCCCAAATATCACACAACAAATATGGCCACCTTTAGCACATATGTGGCACATGCGGCATTGCTATGGCTTGGTTCTGGCCCGGATCTGGCAAACAGGAGCGGACCGCCCAAGTGCCATCGTGGTATGTGGGCCGGGTCCGGGCCGCGGCAGTTTTGCTACCTGGGTTTCTTTCGAAAGACTATACCATGATGTTGACAAAAATAGAAACGAGTTTTAAGGTCGGTGGAAGTGCCTAACGACTGTCATGCCGGTCAGTTCGAGGATGTGGCCTGTTGTCATGGCTACACTCGTCCCCTCTGGAACCTGCCGAGACGAGGCTGAGGCCGGCCTGCCCCGCCCCGTGACCTTCTCGCCTGATTCCTGCTGCCGGCACGAAGCGCAGTCGGCCTTCCCGTGTCGTGACGCCCGAGGCTTAGGGTTCCTCGCTGTGGGCGGGGCTTGCAGACGCGCCTCGGCATGTCCCCGCCCACTACACGCTTTACAAACCGTGATTCATGGGTTGGAGAAGGGGCGTGTATTTCGAGCCGGGGTCGCGTGGACGCGGAACCGGTGACTCTGACGGTTTGCGAGCTTTTTTTAGCCGCTGCTCGCTGACGTCAAAGCTGGACACACACACACACACACACACACACACACACACACACACACACACACAGCCATGCATTCGCCTCCTTCATTCTCATTCTGTTTTTCACTCTCCCCCCTCTCCTCTCTCTCTCTCCACCCTCTCTCTCCCTCTCCACCCTCTCCATGGTAAAATGATTAGACTTCTATATATACTGTGTGTGTGTGTGTCTGTGTGTGTGTGTGTGTGTCTGTGTGTGTGTGTGTGGAGGGGTGGGTTGGGTTGAGGGGTCAGGTGTCTGGAGACAGCAGTTCATGTTACAGCTGCATGTGTTCTTTGGAAGGTCAACAGTGTGTGTGTGTGTGTGTGTGTGTGTGTGTGTGTGTGTGTGTGTGTGTGTGTGTGTGTGTGTGTGTGTGTGTGTGTTGTTCATATGCTTGCCATCTTGCTAACATCAGCATCTATATTCATGTTTAAATACATGAAAATATTCATCATTTTTATGAGATGTATCACTTTTCTCTCTCGCTCTGTGTGTACGTGTGTATGTGTGTGTGTGTATGTGTGTGTGTGTGTGTGTGTGTGTGTGTGTGTGTGTGTGTGTGTGTCTGCGCTTGAATGCATACCAATGCAGCTGTGTTTGCACAAATTCATGCCCCAGCCTCATAAATACGTGTCTCCCGAGCTGTGTGTGTGTTTTTATCACATGCGTGTTGACATGTGTGCGCGTGTGTTGTGGGGTCAACACATTCTGCCGTCCAGACTCAGTAGGACCACCAGACAGCCCCGCGGGCAACAGGGCAACAGGATGGGGCAACAAGAGGCAAAGAAACACATTTAAAACACAAGACGCACACACATAGAAAACACACACACACATTTGGGTGTCCTCGCTCTGTGTGTGTGTGTGTGTGTGTGTAAAAAAACACAATGATCTGTGGGATGAGTTAACTCAACGGTCAAAGGCATTCTCATCCCATGGTGTCATATTTTGACACTATTGACACATCATCAATATACTGATGCAGAAGTATCCCATGGGCATTTATATATTTATATTATTCATTCATTCATTCATCCATTCATCTTCATTCACCTCTCCCGGGTCGGGTCGCGGTGGCAGCGAGCTAAGTAGGGCACTCCAGACATCCCCCTTCCCAGCAATGCCCTCCAGCTCCTCCTGGGGGATCCCAAGGCGTTCCCAGGGCCAGATTGGACATGTAGTCCCTCCAGCGAGTTCTGGGTCTACCCCGGGGTCTCCTCCCAGTTGGCCATGCCCAGTAAACATCCAAAGGAAGGTGCCCAGGAGGCATCCTAATCAGATACTTGAACCACCTCAACTGGCTCCTTCCGACGCAAAGGAGCAGCGGCTCTACTCCAAGCTCCCTCCAGATGTCCGAGCTCCTCACCCTATCTCTAAGGCTGAGCCCAGACACCCTATGGAGGAAACTCATTTCAGCTGCTTGTATCCGTGATCTCACTCTTTCAGTCACTACCCAATGCTCATGACCATAGGTGAGGGTTGGAACGAAGATTGACTGGTAAATTGAGAGCTTTTCCTTCTGGCTCAGCTCCTTTTCACCACAACAGCCCGGTACAACGTCCACATTACTGATGATGCTGCACCAATCCGCCTGTCAATCTCCTGCTCCATCTTACCCTCATTCGTGAACAAGACCCCGAGATACTTGAACTCCTTCACTTGAGGCAACAACTCATTCCCAACCCGGAGGGAGCAATCCACCATTTTCCAGTAGAGAACCATGGCCTCAGACTTGGAGGTGCTGACTCTCCTCCCGGCCATTTCACACTCAGCTGTAAACCGCCCCAGTGCACACTGGAGGTCGTGTTCTGATGAAGCCAACAAAACCACATCATCTGCGAAGAGCAGAGATGCAATTCTGAGGTTCCCAAAACGGACACACTCCTCACCTTGGCTGCGCCTTGAGATCCTGTCCATGAATATCACAAACAGAATTGGAGACAAGGGACAACCTTGGCGGAGTCCGACACCCACCGAAAACTTGTTTGACTTTGTGCCAAGAATGTGGACACAGCTCTCACTTTGGTTATACAAGGACCGGATGGCTTGTAGCAACTGCCCCGCTACCCCATACTTCCGCAGTACCCCCCACAGAGTGCCCTGGGATATACGGTCATAAGCCTTCTCCAAGTCCACAAAACACATGTAGACTGGCTGGTCAAACTCCCATGCCCCCCTCAGCACTTCCGCAAGGGTAAAGAGTTGGTCCGTTGTTCCACGGCCAGGACAGAATCCGCATTGTTCCTCCCGGATTAGAGGTTCGACAATTGGTCGGAGCCTCCTTTCGAGCACTCTAGAGTAGACTTTCCCAGTGAGGCTGAGCAGTGTGATGCCCCGATAATTGGAGCACACCCCCCAGTCCCCCTTTTTGAATATGGGAACCACCACCTCAGTCTGCCACTCCACAAGTACTGTTCCGGACCTCCACGCGACACTGAAGAGGCGTGTCAACCAAGACAGCCCAACAATGTCCAGAGCCTTCAGCATCTCAGGGCAAATCTCATCCACACCATGCACCTTGCCACCGAGGAGCTTTTTAACTACCTCAGAAACCTCTGCCAGGGATATAGGTGGGGCTTTCCCTGAGTCTTCAGACTCTACCTCTTCCACTGAGGACGTGTTAGTTGGGTTCAGGAGCTCCTCAAAGTGTTCTTTCCATCGCTCGACAACATCCCCAGTCCGGTTCAACAGTTCCCCTTCCTGGCTGAACACAGCTTGAGTCAAGCCCTGCTTCCCCTTCTCGAGTCGCTGGATGGTTTGCCAGAACTTCCTTGAGGCCAACTGAGAGTCGTCCTCCATAGCCTTGCCGAACTCCTCCCACACCCGAATTTTTGCTTCCACGACCGCCGAAGCGGCAGCCCTTCGGGCCTCCCAGTACCTGTCTGCTGCTTCGGGAGACCCCTGGGCCAACCAGGTCTGAAAGGCCTCCTCTTCAGCCTGACGGCTTGCGTCACCGCCAGTGTCCACCAGTGGGTTCTTAGGTTGCTTCCTCAACAGGCACCGATGACCTTATGACCACAGCTCCTGCCTGCTGCATCTGCAATAGAGGGTTTGAACATGGCCCTATTTTATGCCAATATACAAATACCCCCCACCATTGGACCGTTAGCGATCACGTGTTTTTGAATTTTTGAATGTTGCACCTCTCCCTTCCCCATTGGATGTTGTGCACGTGATGTGCATGACGAGGCAGTAAATGGTATGTTCTTTCCCGAGTAGCTTTATTGACAGCTGATGTTTGCTCATGGCATGAAACAGGCTTGTACTGTCTCATAAAGAATTTACTTGACTCACTGGATTTTATATATATATATATATATATATATATATATATATATATATAGTTTTTTTCCAAAACCGTCAATGGCGTTATAAGTGCTCAGCTAATGAAGAGTGGAATATCAAAATGGATACAGGGGAAAAAAAGTTTAATACATCTCAGTACAGGCCTGTTTCGTGCGTCGTGCACTCATCAGCTGCTAATGTGGTTGAATAAAGAATCGTACAATTTACATTGCCTCGCGTCACGCCCCTGATTTCGGTTGGACAGCAACCAATCAGATGAGGAAACATTTAAACTATAACAACCAATGGGGTAGGTACTTATGACGCACAGCAACCAATGGAGGGGTAGAAAACATTACAACATTATATATATATATATATATATATATATATATATATATATATATATATATATATATATATATATATATATATATATATATATATATATATAGGAATACCTAATCATATGTATCGATGTTGTAGGTGGAATGTAGAATATATATGTCTTGGCCTTTAAAGGTGTATTTTTAAGCTCATTGCCATTTCGGTTTCTCTATATGAGCACATCTTGTTATTGGATCAGCATGACATTCTCCTGGTCTAAATGTAACGTCTCCATGTTGTCATGGAGACGTGGTGCACTGATGCTGGTAGCCGGACAACACCGCGAGCATGCATGTGTGCGATTGCATATGAGAAAGGGAGGTGAGACAGAAGATACGTGCTTATATATCTGACACCCACACAGAAACCTCAGGTTGAAGCTGAGGGTCGGCACTTAAAGAGCATCTTGACTGTTTCATTTCAAATCCACTGCGGTGGCGTACAGAGCCAACGTGATGACGATTGTGTCACTGTCCAAATACTTATGGACCTGACTGTATATCTTATAAATCCATATCCTGTTTCAATGTTGTGACCTTTTCCCACTCCGATGCGTGACGAATATAATTTTCTTGTCTCTTCTCTCGCGTATGCGAATGGTGTGATGTGAGTCTCCCCTTGGCATCCGGCTCATCCTATTCTCCATATATCTTATGCTACTACTACTACTGCTAATTTCGGCTGCTCCCGTTAGGGGTCACCACAGTCGATCATCCGTTTCCATTTCTAGTCATCATATATACACACACAGGACAAAGACACTGCATGGATGGTACTGGGTGAGGCCACTGCAAATGCGAATTCATGCCACCATCTTCCCACAATGGAAGCGGAAAGGCCCGTCCATTGCGCGACTGCCCGCCCTGGGAGAGAGCTCCCTCCTCTCTTGGTCTCCCTGAGGTTCCTCTCTATTTTTTCTCCCCGTTAAAGGTTTTTTTTAGGGCGTTGTTTCAACGCGAGGGTCTAAGGACAGGATGTGGTGTTGCTGTAAAGCCCACTGAAGCAGATTAGTCATTTGTGATGATGGGCTATACAAATAACACTGACCCGACGGTGTTTGAGAGCATGTTTGAATGGCACCGGGGGGGGGGGGGGGTGAGTGACGTCAGTGAGCACAGCTTAAACCAGTGTCACAGCGGGCACATGCTGTTTCATGGTACACACACTTGTGTGTCTTCATCGTTGAGAGTGTGTGTGTGTGTGAGAGAGACGGAGAGAAAATACTAAGTTTGGTCATGCAGTGATGTGTGCTCGTGTAAACACACACCTGTCTGAGTCTGATTGTGCAGGCTCGCATGTGTGCTTGTACTTACATAATTCCATATTTGCATACCAGAGATGGACGAATCCCCTTCCATTTGAATCTTGTGTTAGAAACCCAAAAGCTTTACGTTTTCACGTCTTCTGGCTCTGCTTGCCTTGATTCATCGGGCCGTTGGCTACGGTCTATATTTAGGTTGTAGTCAGGCAGTGTGGGAGACGCCTCAGGGAGAAGGAGCCGTGGAGGAGGTCAGGGATGTGACCAGGTCCGGCTGTTAGCTGTTGGAACTACAAAACCAAAGCCACACAGTGGAGGGATGGGGGGGAAGCAGTGATTTGGGTTAAAGCCAACCCATCATCCTCTTCATGAAGACTCAAACACAGACCATCATTTATCTGAAAGGATGATTCTGCTTTGTTTTTTGTACAACGTTGGTCTTTTGTAGGTTTTCCCATTGCACATATCAGTTGTGATGTCATTTGTCATTTTTAATGGGACAGTAAGGTGGCAAGGTTAGCGCTATCCCCTCCCGGCAAGAAGGTCCTGGGTTCGAACCCCAGGGTTGTCCAACCTTGGGGGGGGGGGGGGTCATCCTCTGTGTGGAGTTTGCATGTTCTCCCCGTGTCTGCGCTGTGTTTTCTCCGGGTGCTCTGTTTTCCCCCACCATCAAAAAGACATGCATGTTAGGGTTCATACTCCTGTCTGTGCCCCTGAGCAAGGCAGTGGGAAAAGAACTGGAGTTGGTCCCCGGGCGCAGCATGGAGGCAACAGCCCACTGTTCCTCGCTAGACAGATCACAGCCAGGATGAGTTAATTTGCAGTAATTGAATTTCTCCAAGGGGATTAATAAAGGAAACTTAATTAATAACCTAATTTACTCACCGGCTTCACACTGTAGATTTTGGACACAGGACCACATGTCCTTTAAACAACTGCCCCCCCCCCCCCAGTGTCTCAGTCAGACTGTGTCCATGTCTGTCCATTATCTGTGACTTCTCTGTTGTGCTGGTCGGCTAATTTATGGATGATTTCTACTACCGACATCAGGGTTCCCCAATTAGTTTCCCCCGAGGGCCAAATCATGTCTTGCATACCAAGCCAAGGGCCAAAACATGTGGGAGGGGGGATTTAATTGGTCCAGCAAAAGTTGTTTTATGTGCAGATGTAGTTGTTGCTGCTATTACGATTATTATTATCATCATCATCATCATATTAGTATTATTATTAGTAGTAGTAGTCGTAGTAGTAGTAGTCGTAGTAGTAGTAGTAGTAGTGGTGGTGGTGGTGGTAGTAATAATTTAGGCCTGGGATTCTTAAAGCCTATGTTGAGGGTCACACAAGGAAAAAGATGTACTCTTGAAACAAAATAAGTCCAAAACCAACCATTTAATTATGGACAAATGGACAAAAAAATAAATGGATGTTCATTCACCAATCAGCGAGAGAATTGAGAGTGACAGGATGAGGCAATCCTTCTGATGTCGGGCCTGTATTCTGTTGCAGCAAGCCTGAGGCACTGGCCCAGATGTGCAGTTCCTGATCGAGTTCATTGAAGAAAACAACGACCACCTTTGACACCACTTTGGCATGCGTCTCCTACATACCGTGTGGTGATAGGAAGAGCAGAGATGTAAACCTGGGGTCTAAGGCTGATGAGATGTACGGGTTGTTTTTCTTCTCTGTTGAGTCAAATGTCTTTGATAGTTCTTGGTGGACGGTGACAGCTGTTGCTCTGACAAGAGGGGAATCCCCAATGGTGCCGATTGTGTCACTCAAAAGTTGGGCACAAAGGGGAGCAATGACAGAAAATGTTGGGCTCTTCCCCTCGCACATGATGTTTGTTGCCACCAGCATTGGCTTGAGGGCTTGCATAACCTCTTCAGCATTCAAGATGTCTGTCTCAGTCAGGGGGCAGTCAGGGACTCTTTCTCAGCTTTCATGAAAGAACAGGGCAGAATGGAATGTTAATTAAAAACATTAATGCATATTTTGTGATTGATATAGCCTAAAATATGAACGCAGGATTTTTAATGAAAGTGCTGCTCTGTTCTTGCATTAAAGCTTAGGTGAGTTGAATTTGGCTAAGTTACGAGTAATGGCTAAGCGGTGAACCTAGTTGCTACTAAAATACTTATTTAGTAATACTCGTAGCCCTCGCGGATGTAAAAGGAGGCCTTGCTTTAAATATGGTATTCGTTGTAGGCTGACTTCCAGTTGTGGTAACGTTAGTTATCACAACTGGTTGCCATATGGGCAACCTGGACACGTGCCCAGGTTGCCCATATGGCATAAAAGGGCCCTCGGCGATGGGAGGGAAAAAATGTATGCGGTTTTTCTTTTTCTTTTATGTTGGCTCCACAGATAGATGACACAAAACTTAACTCAGTCTCTTGCTAATTATCCAATAAGAATGAAATAAAAGTAATTTCCATGAAAATTAAGTCTCATGATTGATTATTCTATTGGCGAGATGGCTGGGCGGGTGGTGGCTGGCGAGCGAGCGGCAATGCACTGTATTGATTGGCTGACGGTCGAGGTGGGCGGGCATAGAGAGCAGGCGGCTTACACCGCACAGATTCAAGATCAGTTTTTCTTAAGCCAAGTCAAGGTTAAAAACAGTGGAATTGGGTTTGACCTGACCCGCTATCAGTTGGGTTGTGTCAGTGAGACGTGTGCGAGAAAAATTGCCAAGATGGACGGCGTTAACCAAAAGCCCAGCGGGGGGGGGGGGTGCCAAAAAGGGTGCCAAAAGCAGCACCATAAAAAATGTCCCGCTAGTGTAAATTACTAATAAGACACGTTAGCCCCCCTAGCTAACGGGTCTGACCCTTTAGCCGAGCGGTTAGTGGTGTAGCCTTGTGGTGCAGTACACTTCGTATCGAATCCCGCACCGGGCAAGAAAATAAGCGGTTACATTGGTGGCAGCGGTGGGACCCGGAAGTGTGCAGATCCTCAGAAGTCTCTTTGGAGCGCGGGAAGAACAAAGCGCGAGGGCGCGCTTCCGGGGAGGGTGACAACTGTAAACTACTAATAACACACGTTAGCCCCAAGCTAACGGGTCTGACCCTTTAGCCGAGCGGTTAGTGACGTCGCCTTCTGGTGCAGTACACCCCGTATCGAATCCCGCACCGGGCAAGGAAATAACCGGTTACGCTAATAGGTAGTTTTTTTTTAAAGCTAAACAAAGTGAAGAAGAGGGCATTCCGATGGAGGACGTCAAGCTAGCTACTAGCTAGTAGTAACGCTAGCCCGGAAGCGTCTACTGTCGTTTGCAGCAACGCACAGCCTCAGCTAGCTAGCAACGAAAACGTTAGCCCGGAAGTCTTCAGCCCCAGCAGCAACGCACAGCCTCAGCTAGCTAGTGTAAACTACTATTAAGACACGTTAGCCCCTAGCTAACGGGTCTGACCCTTTAGCCGAGCGGTTAGTGACGTCGCCTTGTGGCGCAGTACACGCCGTATCGAATCCCGTACCGGGCAAGGAAATAACCGGTTACGCTAGTAGGTAGTTTTTTTTTAAAGCTAAACAAAGTGAAGAAGAGGGCATTCCGATGGAGGACGTCAAGCTAGCTACTAGCTAGCAGTAACGCTAGCCTGGAAGCGTCTACCGTCGTTTGCAGCAGCGCACAGCCTCGGCTAGCTAGCAACGAAAACGTTAGCCCGGAAGTGTTTAGCTCCTGCAGCGACACACTGCCGCCGCTAGGGGCACAACAAGACGGGGAAAACAACGAAGAAAAACGGAAGAGGAAACGGACAGAGACGGGGGGATGAACGAGCAGTGGAAAGTAACGTTACTTCAAGCAAGGAATTTGCTCCACACAACGTTTTTGTTGCGCTCAGGCTTTCCCTCACACTGCCTGTATCCAAGTGCGGGGGGGAGAGAGGACGTTTCCACAACGAACAAGCATGGGTCAGAAAAGGCTTTCAGCGCTCTCTATCTGATGGCCGCTCGAGTCTGCGCATGTCAGAGGGCTGGAGTCTGAGGACTTGATCACAGAGTTTGCAAAGACCAGGTCAAGAAAGAAGAACTTCTGAAGGTAAGAACCGTCTGATTGTTGTCCGCATTGAGCAGTGTTATCTGCTGTGATTGTGTGTTGCTGTATGTTTTGTGGACGAGTTTATTTGATATGCCGTTTGCATCACGGTGGTGTGCTGCTGCTATTTTGTGTTGGAGGCACGTTGTCAAGTTCATTGTATGTTGGTTTTTTTGCAGTTCTGTGTGAAGTTGCCTAGCTCAGTGTTTCTCAACCGGGGGTCCGCGGACCCCTAGTGGTCCGTGGTGTAATTGCAAGGGGTCCGTGAAAATAAAATATCTTTAAAAAAAAAGATCCTGTGACATTTATAGAAATAGGATTATTTTACTCAAATGTGACTGAGACCTTTATCTACCTAAACTATAAAGGGTAACAGGACTTTTTTCTCTAATTACATCTGTTTCACAAGTGTAATTTATTGTATTTAATAAGAGATCTCGCTCCCGTTTGCATTGTTAAAAGTTACTGCATAAAAATCCTGTTGTTACATATATCTGAAAGTTACTGAATACATATTCTGTTTTGTTACATATATCTGAAAGTTACTGAATACATATTCTGTTTTGTTACATATATCTGAAAGTTACTGAATACATATTCTGTTTTGTTACATATATCTGAAAGTTACTGAATACATATTCTGTGTTGTTACATATATCTGAAAGTTACTGAATACATATTCTGTTTTGTTAGCTATATCTAAGTTACAACTGAAAGCTCTTACTTTTGCCCCAAAGAGTGAATAAATGCTATAATGCAATTTAAAATGCAGTTTCTACTGTTTCTATCAAATTGCAACCCCCCTCCCCCAAGATCAGGTGGAGGGGTCCTCAGGGTAGATCAAAAATACGCAGGGGGTCCAGGACCCCAAAAAGGTTGAGAACCACTGGCCTAGCTCACTTCGTGAGCCTTATTTTGAAACCTGCATTCAGCTGTGCTGTGGGATTACCTTAGGATGGCATTGTTGTAAGCCTGGTCCTAGTCAGTCACATTATTATGTATCAGTAATAATTAGTGTGCTGTCTGCTTGGGTGGTTTTCCATGAACACAACTATTGCTACAGTCATACACTGCCTTGGGATGATTTAATCCATTGCTTCCTTGTCTTGTGATTTGTGAGTGAAATGGCTGTACTTGATCAATTGAACTGTATAGGCTTACCCGCTCAGCTGGACTGGTTATTCAGCCTTTGACCAGTAGGTGTTATTATGGTCGGGTGGGTTCGACATGCCAGCTTGATTGGAAGCTCAAAATAAGTAAACTGGGGTTTGGTGGGAGTGGTGTGTGTGTGTGTGGGGGGGGGGGTGTATGAGCTTCAGTGCCCAGGGGCCCCTGGGGGTACTAATCTAGCCTTGATGTGTGTGGTGTTGCCCGTGTACTTTACTTTCACGAGACAGTTCTTGCAGATCACGTAGTCTTTGTCGAGTTTGTTTGTCCCATCAGTGTTGTAAAAGCAGAAGCGCTCCCAGACTTTTGACCTAAAAGACAATGGTGACTCTAATTTGCTTTCCCCCCCACTGATTGCACTGTCCGCCATTTCCGCCCTTGCAAGTTTTGTCTTCTTCACTGCAAGTTAGGTAACTTCCGTTCACTTCACCCTCATTCATTTGATAAGCACCACCGTGAGGCATCATGAAGTAGTGGCTCTGGTAAGTCAAAATGGCAGGGGAATCCATTTAGAGTGCCTGCATGTTTTGATAAAAATATCGATATCTGGCGCCAGCGTCTCGATAACGTATCACAAGAGAGAGTATTACGATGTATTTCAGTATTGATATTTTTCCCCACCCCTACTACTGAATGTGACGCTGTGGAATAATTGTGTATATTCTGACCTTTTCACAACATCTAGCTATAGATAAGATATATGTACAAGTTTACGGTTAATGCACTGTCTTTGCACGTTTTATACAAATTGCAACATTGCCTATTTGGGCTTTCCCATCTGCTCTGTCTATTTGGAGGATTCACAGTATTTTTTACTACTGTGTACTAGGTTGAAACGTCAAAAATGAAATGGATGACCCAGCTAAAATGTTTCTGCAGAAGTGAGTTATAGCGTAAATATAGTGATAGTGAGATCACGGATACAAGCGGCTGAAATGAGTTTCCTCCGTAGGGTGTCTGGGCTCAGCCTTAGAGATAGGGTGAGGAGCTTGGACATCCGGAGGGAGCTCGGAGTAGAACCACTGCTCCTTCGCATCGAAAGAAGCCAGTTGAGTTGGTTCGGGCATCTGATTAGGATGCCTCCTGGGCGCCTTTCTTTGGTGGTTTTCTGGGCACGTCCAACGGGGAGGAGACCCCGGGGTAGACCCAGAACTCATTGGAGGGACTACATGTCCAATCTGGCCTGGGAACGCCTTGGGATCCCCCAGGAGGAGCTGGAGGACGTTGCTGGGGAGAGGGCTATCTGGAGTGCCCTACTTAGTTTGCTGCCACTGCGACCCGACCCCGGAGAAGTGGCTGGTGATGAGATGAGTTATAGCATATTTCTTATTGATATTTATGTTCCAACGGAACCACGCATGCCTACCAACACAGCCAGTTCTATAATTACTACATGTTTACCTCAAATACCTGCAGGCCTGGGACAGCTACATGTAAAGTGTATTCTATTACAGATTACTGATACCTTGCTTAAAATGGCAACTACTAACGTTATCAATCCCCTAGCACTGCACCGTGGCTGTCTGCTGCTCCTAAAAACTCACAATGGGTTAAGTGCAGAATGCAGATGATAATTTCCTGGTATAGACCCTCACACCTGAAGGCAAACCTAAGTGGCATAGAAACCTTTTTATGTAGTCTTGGTAACAAGATTCTCTTGTAAAGGATGAAAAATAACCTTTATAGTTTACAACCTTGTTGTTCTGGACTGCTCCTGCTATTAGTTTGCTGTTTCCCCCCTTTCTCATTGAACACTGGCTTGCTCCGTCTACATGTGCAAGACAGGCGCACCATGGGTCTGAACAGTTTCATGATTGCTTCAGTACTTGGCATTGTTAGAAGGATTCAATAAATTCATACTTCAGATGTCTGCCGATGGGTGGCCTGGTTTGTCATTGGACACGCTATTCAGACGGAAGCTGCCGAAGGATGAGGATCCGAGATGGGAAAGAAAGACAGTTAAGGATGGGTGATGTTAAATATTCATGTTTAATACAGAAACGAAGCCATTCATACTCTCTCACCTCAGATCAGAAAAGGTCCAGAGACAACTCACCCTCCATTCACACACAGACAGGCACTTAGCTCAAACATATAAACGCTCCTAGAAAAATAGAAAAATACATGGCAGCCTCAGAAACCTCATAACACCCAGCATCTACTCTCGTCGAAGTCATCAGAACTACTCCGGTTTACCTTACACTAAGTTTACAATCTTTACAAACACATGACATCCACTAATGAAGTGAATGATCTGTTATGGAGAGACAAACTGATGGGTATGAGTCAGATTCTTGACTTGATACTAGGGTTGGTAATCCCGGCTGTTTTGTGGGCTATACGTTAACTTCTATGTGACAGAACAAGTTCACATCACCTTTTTTTTGGGGGATTTTTTTCCCCTCCTTTTTCTCCCCAATTGTATCCGGCCAATTACCCCACTCTTCCAAGCCATCCCAGTCGCTGCTCCACCCCCTCTGCTGATCCGGGGAGGGCTGCAGACTACCACGTGTCTCCTTCAACACATGTGGAGTCGCCAGCCGCTTCATTTCACCTGACAGTGAGGAGTTTCACCTCTGGACGTAGCACACGGGAGGATCACATTATTCCCCCCAGTTCCCCCTCCCAACCGGACAGGCGCCCCGACCGACCAGAGGAGGCGCTAGTGCAGCGACCAGGACACACACCCACATCCGGCTTCCCACCCGCAGACACAGCCAGTTGTGTCTGTAGGGACGCCCGACCAAGCCGGAGGCAACACGGGGATTTGAACTGGGATCCCCGTGTTGGTAGACAACAGAGTAGACCGCTACGCTACCCGGACACCCCCAACAAGTTCACTTCTGTAAAAAAATAAACAAATACTGCTCATTCACAGTCTTTAAAAACGATCAGCTGTGATGAACAATGAAACTGTCCTTGACCGTGAATTCAGACACAGGTACTTTAAGACAGTAGAAAGACAACACAGCAATGCGGATGCTGAAGAAAGAGAGGACTGCCTTCACATCCTAACAAATGTTATACATCAAGAAGAGACAGATTGTATAGAATGTACTAGGCAGTTTCCCCAGCTCAAGGTGTTAGGAATGGAAATCAATTCATTCAATTCAGCATCGGTTCTCATTCGGTATCTTAATGTGTTTTCCCAAATTGTTGTGTCCTCGACATGAGAAGCCTGGCTTGTAATGTCCAAAACACAACAATTTGGCAGTCATCGTTGCTTGAACAAGCAAATGACAAGAGTGAGTGACCAAAAACACCGACTATTTGGGCTACAGAGATTTGCCATGAAAAAAAAAAAATGTAAGAGCCATCAGTTTCTGTGCCACCCCAATGTGAGTAATGGTCTCAGCTTGGCCTCCCCTATAGAAATATTCTGGCTCCACCACTGGCCTCTTTTTATTCAATTTTCAAGTAACTAACGGTGGGTGCATGTCCTCGTATGATTAAATAATGGTCATTGTGGGTGTAGAGATAAGAATTGAATCAACTTAAACCATCTGAAAATACAAAAAGCCTGATTTGAGGGCTTCAAGTGACAATTCATATTTATGTTAAAACTTAAAATTAGAATTTCTGTTAAAGTACCTCAAATTTACTTTTACATTCTGATATTTATAAGCCATTTTCAAATTTTCATATTTTACTCTAAAAACTTACCATAAGGGGTTAAGGAGGTCTTTAAACTAGAAGTTAGCACCACGTTAGCAAATAGAAATTAGCATTCAGTGGAAGTCCTTGAAATAGCATTGTAAAAATGCCAACTTCTATTTGCTGCCAAATATACATTTGGTGGGGACAGAGCTGGAGAATTGTGTAATGTTTTGATTTACATTTCCAGCATTTTCAATATCTGCTATGCTGCCGTATTGGTATGAAATGTAGAAAATCACAAAAAACAGCATTTTCAATCACACGTATCATTACGTTGAGGCTGTTTGTTAACCCTTGCTGGGCTGGTTAGCCAACAAACTTGCAAATTTTAAAAATCCATGGAAAGTGGGACTACTAGTGTGCAACACAATTAACCATCAAAGTAGTTTAAATTGTTTAGGGCTTTTTTTTTACTTCTTCGTGGTTTTGACAATCCAATTACAATGCTACATCATTTATAGAAATTTAAATCAGGCATTTATTGACAGCAAGTGGAAATATCTAGCTAACACAAAATTGTCAGTGTCTTTTTTAGCCATGTTTGTGTGAATTGTCAGTGAATTGACTTCAACTCCTGCATGAAATGAATAAGACAATACAGGACTGTGTTTCCCAAAGACTTTTCAACAGTAATATCGCCATCACTAAAATGTTGAAAAGCACGTTTCACTTAATGGAATATTATAATTTTCAGCATGTGTACCCAGTTGAGTTTAAGAACAGGGTCAAACACAGTGGATAAATGAAGTAACACTGCACATCTGGAATCTAAACATGTATTTTAAGAGGGGCTTTTTATTCATCACCAGTGAAGAGCCAGCAACCAATATCGGCATTCCTCATTTCCCGTATTGATGTGACTGACTTGGGTTTGCCTTGCCCTTGTTGATTCTAAAATGACACTTCCAATTTCTAAGCATAGCGAGGCAACAAAGATGCAGTGATATTTTTTTTTCTTTCATTTTCTGCAGTTGTGGAGGAGATTTACAGGGGTTTGTTATGACCGATATGAGTAACAACAAAACTGCACCTAAAGTACCCAAGCAGAGTTAGAGTAACCTTAATCTCCTTATCCAGAAAATACTAAACGCATATGAAAATATATTTACTTATCTAATGTAATGAGAAAAAGCAGCCTAAAAGACATGAGCTAACTTGAAGTATTAAGCTCCTCATGGCATCACTGTGATGGCATTGAGGTGAGTGCTCTGGAGTATGTGAACTATGGGCGATGAGAGCGGACTGTTTGTTAATTCAACACTATTAGACATCATACCAAAGTGAAATTTAACCAAAAATAAAACAAAAGGGATCTGTTTGTGAAGACAACTCGGAAAACCCTCGCAAACCTCCACGTATAGGCTCAAAAGGCCTATTGTGTTTAAGTGCAATACCACCTCCGCATCACTAGCTGCTGCTGTCTCGCTGAGGGGAGACACCTCTGCCAGGGGCTGTAGGGCAGAGCAAGCACCACGAAGAGAAGCCCACCCACAATAAGGACGGCACCCCGCACAGCCAATGCAGGACACAGACCAGGACAGCTCGTGATGAAGAGGAACTGTATGGTCGCTGGCGAGGAAGGCCAAAACAGACTGGTGGAAAACCATTAAGACAGGAGCACCAGTATACCTGAGAGAGAGAGAGAGAGAGAGGGAGAGGGAGAGAAGTGAAACAGATCCAGGTGCAACGCTCACACTGAAGCGGCAACGCTTGGATAATTCCTCAGATGCAGCCATCAGTTTGATCGACGATTCACTGAAAGTTCAGTTGTTTTTCTATGGAGCTATCGACCACTTGGTGTTACTCAAGTGATTTGTTTATCGACTAAAAAAAGTTGATCATTTTTTTAACATCTGGTGGTCATCAGCCTTCGACAGCCAATTCAAATTTTTTTCTCGTTTCCCCTTACAACATGACAGACGTTCCGTATATAAGTGTTCTGTTTTTATTGACAAAAATGGGGGACAAGCTGATAACCTATACTGGAAGTTTCCACTTGCTTTACAATCTCTCTTCTAAGAGGGTACCACATGCCAGTCATGCACAGACACATTCTAGCTGTGATCGGTGTAGCTAGGAACAGTGGGCTGCCGCTTTGATGCAGCGCCCGGGACAAACTCCAGTTCTTTTCCCCATTGCCTTGCTCAAGGGCACAGACATGAGTATTAACCCTAACATGCATGTTTCTTTTGATGGTGGGGGGAAGCTGGAGCACCCGGAGAAAACCCACCACAGACACAGGGAGAACATGCAAACTCCGCATGGAGGATGACCTGGGATGACCCCCAAGGTTGGACAACTCCGGGGGTTCGAACCCAGGACCTTCTTGCTGTGAGGCGACAGTGCTAACCACTGGCCACCATGCCTCCCCACTGATATTTTGTAGGTTCAGATTAAAATATCCCTGAAAATCCAAAACGTTGTGGCTCTTTAATAACCAAATTACACCCACAACCCTGATCGACACCCATAGTAGCTGAAAGCTCAGTGACTCATTTGCTAAGCTGTTGGCTGTTGGCTGTGTGCAGTTGGTAAAACATCGCCCTGAATGTCGAAGCCTTGACTGACCTGACATGATGAAGCAGAATGACGCCGGCTTGAGGAAGAGAGAATCTCTTTGCTGAGAGACATGGTGATGCAGATGGCCCCCATTACCATCAGGAAACAGGCTGAACATGGCCAACATGGCTGCAGCCACATTCAGATCTTGCATTGGAAGGAAGAACAAATAATGTTATGATGAATAGCATGCATGCTGTAGCAAGGAGAGGGCTTGGGGGGCTGGTTCGGCCTACTGTCCCCAAACAAAAGGGGTCCAAAAGATGCAACTTAAGCCAATTAAATTTAACTACCCAATAGTTAACTTAAAATTGCATTAAGTGATTTGCTGACGGCTAGCTCTCAGGCGGTAGTGCTGCAGAGACCCTCACCCCTAACCTTAACCCTGTCTCTGCAGTGGCCAAGAGAAAAACAATGTTTGATTGTTGTCTATTTTTTCAGCTTTTAGCGCTCACCATCTGTTAAACACAAATCTGATATTCCCTCACTTTTTAGCCCTGGTGAGAGGAGGGACCATCAAAAACAAACAAAACTGAAAGTGAAGGAAAACTCCAGACTGGGGCGTTGGAGTCGCAGTGGAATCAGCAGTACCAGCAATCTTTTCACATTACACGAGAGTCATTTGATTCACTGTTAAGATCAAAAATATTGCCCAATGTCGCTTTAAAGAGCATCATAAAGTGATGGGAAATGTGCTGCATGCACCAGTCATTCAGGCTTACAATCAACCGGGAAAGTAAGGTGAGGACTGACTTCCTGTTTGCTATGATAAATTATGTAGTAGTAGCCTGATGTAGGTTCAAGGCTAGCTTTACATTTTCTCATTTAGCAGATATTTTTTTCATGGGCTCAAAACATGAGCGTGAGCTTGGGAAAATTAACGTATTGGTGCGCTCTGTGGACCCAAGCAAGAGAAAGTCTTTGTATGGATAAAAAGACCCTCTTTATGGGGCAAAAAAAAGGACCCAGCTTCTCCTGGTAGGCTGGGATAATGTTCTCCTGGTTTATATGAAGACTGTACACCAAAAATTAGAAGCACCTGCTGCTTTTTGAAAAAATATTTTACAATGCATGGAGCAATCGGGTGAGTCCAGACGAAACTTCTGAGCCTTCATCGGTTTTACAGATTATAAACCTTGAGACATTCACACAACCTGCACCTTTCCAACATTTTTATTACACATGACATGGAGCAAAACCAAGACAGGTTTATGAGGGGCCATACAAGCCATAATATATTCTAGCCCTCTCACATCCATACATTCTCCTTTCAAATACACATATATTTTCATTCTTACACCCACACCATTTTTACTCATCTCATCTCATCTCATCTCATCTCATCTGCCGCTTCTCCGGGTAGGGTCACGGTGGCAGCAAGCTAAGTAGGGCACTCCAGATGTCCCTCTCCCCGGCAAGCATTCCCAGGCCAGATTGGACATATAGCCCCTCCAGCAAGTTCTGGGTCTACCCCAGGTCTCCTCTCAGTTGGACATGCCTGGAAAACCTTCACTGGAAGGTGCCCAGGAGGCATTCTAATCAGATCCCAGAGCCACCTCAACTGGCTCCTTTCGGACATGAAGGAGCAGTGGCTCTACTCCATGCTCCCTCCTCGAGCTCCTCACCATATCTCTAAGGCTGAGCCCAGACACCTT
>NC_079228.1:39289694-39318080 GCF_029633865.1 Lampris incognitus | reverse complement strand
TGTACTTACACTGATGTGTACTCACACTGATATGTACTTACACAGATGTGTACTTACACTGATGTGTACTTACACTGATATGTACTTACACTGATATGTACTTACACAGATGTGTACTTACACTGATGTGTACTTACACTGATATGTGCTTACACAGATGTGTACTTACACAGATGTGTACTTACACTGATGTGTACTTGCACAGATGTGCGCCTCCGCGTCACTGTTCTGCTGCCGATTAAGGCGCTAGACGAAGCGAGCTAATATACAGAAAGAAGTGCAGTCGAAATAATTTGGAACTATCCTTTTCTGTTGGTTTACTGCCTTCTTTCCATGTGGCTAATTCACGTAATAAATGGAATAATCCAACCGTCTTCTATCCTTAGTAATGAGCTCCGCTACGTGTTGGGAGGTTCTTCACCTCCACGGCGGTTATTGTTTTTTGACGAGTAGTTCTCCTGATTTCCTACGTTGAATGCTGCACTTATTGTAAGTCGCTTTGGATAAAAGCGTCGGCTGAATGACTGTAATGTAATGTAATGATAGAAGACCACCTTGTTGTGACCCCTTACTTAACAAATATTTCTTAGGATGTGTTGCTTATATAACCAATTAGCAGAATATATAGACTATATAGATATACGACTATAGATAGATTGATTTATTGATTGTGATTTTTGATTTTGAGATACATTGTTAGTCCCTGTGGGGAAGTTCATGCTCTGTGGCTAGGAGCAGTGGGCAGCCGCCATGCAGCACCCGGGGACCAACTCGTTTGTCTTGCCATGCCTTGCTCAGGGGCACAGACAGGAGTATTCATCCTAACATGCATGTCTTTTTGATGGTGGGGGAAACCGGAGCCCCCCGGAGAAAACCCACCGCTGACATGGGAAGAACATGCAAACTCCACACAGAGGACGACCTGGGACGACCCCCAAGGTTGAACAACCCCGGGGTTCAAACCCAGGACCTTCTTGCTGTGAGGCGATAGCGCTAACCTCTGGCCCACCATGCCGCCCAAGGATGGATGGATGGATGGATGGATAGATAGATAGATAGATAGATAGATAGATAGATAGATAGATAGATAGATAGATAGATAGATAGATTTGATGGTTCTCTGGCTCTGTCTGCCAGGGATTATTTTAGGTAAATTTAGGAAAATGTATCTGCAAAATGAGAAAAGTAAAATGTGATTGATTTTGACTTTCAAAGCACAAAAAAAAGCAAGTAATTCATCTTCAGTTCAATCCATTCCCGTACGCTACACACGGCAGCTTGTTAGCTTGTTGTACAGTGTTTTTGCTACAAGAATCTTTTTAGCCCCGGGTTTCCAAACTGTTTTACAAAGCCCTCGCCACTGTAGGCTACGTAGCGTGATGAGTTCATGTTCAGGTCACAGTAATGATGGTAGCAGAGTGGCTAGCTGGCGGTTAGCATGCTGCAGTAGCAAGGATAACAGAGGTCAGGGCCTGGATTTAGCCTCGCCGCGGGGCTGTGGGGCCAGGCTAAAACGGGGTTTTGAAACGTGGTTAGGATGCAGTATCGCCGAGGCCTGGCTCGTTTGCCAGACCTGGACCTATCACTTCCCCAAGACACCCGGTCTTCTTCAAAG
This sequence comes from Lampris incognitus, assembly GCF_029633865.1. Classification (NCBI taxonomy): domain Eukaryota; kingdom Metazoa; phylum Chordata; class Actinopteri; order Lampriformes; family Lampridae; genus Lampris; species Lampris incognitus. The sequence continues at coordinate 39,316,465 of NC_079228.1, read as the reverse complement.
AGGAAGACGTCTGTGGGTGTGGTGTGGCACATCGACAGGACTTCGGCTTGTTTGGTTTGGCTGATAGAAATGCCCCAACTTCAGCCTGCTTGCATGAGCCAGGGTTGATGTGTGGCCGAGGTCGAGTTTAAACCCAAACCCTGCTCCCATTACCGTCATGCAAGACCATATCTGGCCCAAGAGCTCGTGTCAGATATGCATACATACATGTGCTTTGCCTCAAGCTGGGATTAGTCACCCTCTACACACACACACACACACACACACACACACAAATACATATAGACACATCTGTACACACACTAACACTCCTATCTCTTGTAATCTGCGTTGAATGTGCTTTAATATATGAAATGAGCTGCACAAGTAAAGGCAGATTGCTTGATTGGTTCTAACTTTTAACAAGGGGTGTCACAGTTTCAGTTCTACATCGAGAGTAGATTGAAATGAGCTTTCCATCGATTTTAAATTTCTCCCTTGTTTCATCCAGCTAAGATGCGGGGTAACACTTTAGTATGGGGAACATAAAAAAACTTAATTACTAGTGAATTAGTAATGATCAAGATGTCACTTTAGTATGGGGAGCATATTCTAAGTAACAAAAACTTAATTACTAGTGAATTAGTAATGATCAAGATGTCACTTTAGTATAGGGAACATATTCTAAGTAACAAAAAATTAATTACTAGTGAATTAGTAATGATCAAGATGTCACTTTAGTATGGGGAACATATTCTAAGTAACAAAAACTTAATTACTAGTGAATTAGTAATGATCAAGATGTCACTTTAGTATGGGGAACATATTCTAAGTAACAAAAACTTAATGTAGAGTAATTTAACACTATGAACACTTGTAGTTGTGTGTGTTGTTATGTAAGAACAGACCATATTCATTAAGTGTTAGTAAGGGAGAATAACTCTTCTTGTGGTACTACCACCTTATAAAGGCCATACTAAGCAAAGCATATTGAGATGGTACTACTAATAAGCAATACTTCTGAGGTTATAGAGGGAAAACTCATAGTTAATGGCTTACTGGTTGTATAATAAGGCCATGCAGAATAAGGCATTAATGAGTACCTAATAATGACCAATTAAGAGCCAATATGTTGCTAATTTGCATGCTAATAAGCACCTAATTAATGGTGACTACATTCCCCATACTGAAGTGTTACCAGATGCGGTCACAACACTTAACAGTATTTCAGCTGGTTGAAAAGAGGGTGAAACAGGTCTTAGACGATCTGACTGAATATCTCCCAGTTTTCAACTACACATCCCCGTTGACATCCTCGTTGATGCTCACTGGGCTATTTAGAACACGGGATAGTGGTGCACTTCAGCCCCTTGTGGCAGAAATGAGTATTACAACAACAAACACAAAACATCCTAACCACACAACAAAAAAAATTCACCAGCCAAACCGCTCCCACCCCCCCACCTGTTACCACAGGTGAACAAAAATGAAGGAACGTACAAATATTATCCTGGCATAAACACAGGAGAGAAAACAATTTAGATCAGCCTTAGAAAATCGACCGCCAACATTTTTTTTCTCACTTGTCTCTCAGGGCTTCCATATATTGTTATTACACTTTGAATAAATTATCCCAGTTTGACCATAAGGCCTTTGTGTCGTACATTCCTATACATATATATATATGTGTGTATATATATGTATATATGTGGTTATATCACACTTGATACCTATCTTTTTAAAGAATAATTTGAAAATGTAAATGACAGTACGAATCAAGACCCGATAGTTTAACAATGGTATGGGTGTCAGTGCCGGAAAAAAAAGTTTGAAAGTTTGCTTTTTACCCCTGACAACTAATATAATGTTAGTTTTCCTGCCGTTTATCCTAACCGTCCTATCGTTACTATGGGCAAATTTGTTCGTACACACCCATGGCATTTTTTTAGCCCTGAAGTTTGTCTCAGAGACCAGTGTAGAACCTGGGCAAGGTTTTTGCTGCATAGAGGAATTTTTGGTACCCCCCCCCCCCAAAGAGGTTTTAGCCAGCGCCAAAGGAAAACCCCCAGCGCCAAAACGATAAGAACTGAGAGTAACAATACTATTCAAATCCTCTCCGAAAGTGTTTAATAGCTTGTTTCAAGTCCAGCCCGTTCGGCCCCTCTTTCTTGTAATTTCCGTGGTTTGGACCAATGGTGATCGAGTTAACAGACAGGTTATCAGTACCTTAAATATTGTGGCTTCATATCTACGGGTCCAGTTCGTGTCATGTTGGGAAGAGCGAGCTCAGAGTGACAGCGGCGCGTGAGCTCGGTGACAGCGACGCTTGTTGAAGCAGGCCGCCGGCACATAGACGGCGGAGCCGTTCTGGAGACGGCCTTCGGGTCGGATCACCTGAGAGGTCAGTTTCCAGTGAAACTCAGCTTGTTCTCTATGTATTGTTTGAGTATATGTATAGCTACATATCTTATTCCGGCTTGCCGGTCACTGACTGTGTGGTGGAGTTACGATAGGCCGAAATCACCCCCACCACACGTTCGTCGTCTCAACAGGCATGCATGAATTAAATTCAGCTTGTTTTCAATTTGTAAATATCATGAGTAATGTTAGGCTATAAAATATGGATACATTATAACCATCCCGTTCTTAATAAGAAGAATTGGCATATTAGTGTATTGTCTGTGTTGCTGTTGTGGAGAAAAGAGAAGGGGTCATTGAAAAAGGGGTTGAGAGGAGGGAGAAGAAGTTTTACGGTAAACTGTTGTAAAAGACTGATGAGTTTGTATCTGGGCGGCCTGCTGTATCTACATTAGTCTCAGAGTTGGGTGTTTTATATTCGTTACAGTAACACACCGCAAATGTTAGCCAGCTAGTTTCTTCTCGAGTTAACGGCTGTTCACGTTAGCTACAGTCAGCTACATTGTATCAATACCTGCTGCAAACTAATATTACGTTAGCTAGCTATCGAAAGACCCTGACGGGCGGCCAAGACTCTTTGGTCGTACTGTACTTGCGTTTGCCCATCCCCGTTTATTTCATTTATTTATAACCAAGTGATAACGTTGCTGTATTATTTTCTCCACCACCCCCTCACCCTCAACCCCGCTCCTCACCCTCAACCCCACTCCCCTCTCCCCCAACCCAACTCCCCATTATGAGTTATCTTTGCCCACCTCAACCTCACTCCCTCAACCCCACTCCTCTCCCTCAACCCCGCTCCCCTCTCCCCCAACCCAACTCCCCATTATGAGTTATCTTTGCCCACCTCAACCTCACTCCCTCAACCCCACTACCCTCTCCCCCTTACAATGTTGTAATAAAATGATCTTTTAAAACCAGTCTGTTAATTGGGGTTTCATTTACTCAAGCATAATAGTCATTTCTGTTTATCAAATGATCAGAAATAACAGGAAAATGCAGATTTCTGTCAAATAAGGCAACATAAACTCATTGTCTTTACTGTTGCACGTAGTCACGACGCAGACCGATGGTGCTTACTGTGGTGCGTAGTCACCCCCCAAAGGCCCATCCTGAGCCAGGAAATTTTACCCTGCTGGGTAACCCCTGAATTTAGACACCGATCGGCTAACACTGATGTCTTTACAGGCCCGGGTGATTGCTCGTTGCAAGAGGTAGACAATAGATGCTAGGAGGGGGGAATTACAAATGACCATCATGCTTTGCTGCCGGCTGTCAGACAAGCTTGAGGGCTAGAAAATTCCAAGGGTGTGTACGAACAAATTTGCCCATAGTAACGACTGATACATGAGGCCCCAGGTGAGTAATTACCTGACAAAACCAGCAGTACCTGCGGCTAGCAAACTATGAGGAGAGAGAGCGAGCGAGAGAGAGAGAAAGAGAGCGAGAGAGAGAGAGAGAGAGAGAGAGAGAGAGAGAGAGAGAGAGGGCAGGAGAGGAAGAGAGTTAAAATTATCCACCTAAAGCCAATCCTCCTCAAGCTGATCAGTGTATGAAATGGACTAACCAGCTTTGGGAATCCAGCGCTTGCTTGCGAGGTAAGGACCTTTTTCATTTCCCTTTCTTCCTTTCACAAAATAATCAAACCCTCTAACTCAAGCCCACCTGGGGGACCAGCTAAATACGTCGTTATTGATGACTGTCAGGACCTTATGGGGGAGGACTGACCCAGTATGGTATGGATGTGAGCCGGAGCTGAGACGGTTGGACAAGCTAGTTTGTTAGTGTGTTGGAAATGAAGCAGAGATCTCACACAGTTTGGTGACTGTGTTTTAACAAGTCTGCACTCGTGTTGTTTTGCGTTTTCATGGAAAAGTATTTGGTGTTTTTTGGTTTTTTCCTCTAAGGTGAAGGATTAATTGGGATCCATGCTGTTATGTAACACACGTACACCGTGTGGCTGTCCAGAGAAGCTGTGAATACGTTTCTGCACCTTCAGGGGTGTTTTCCACATTTCACCGCACATAACGTCAATAACTGTAATGCTCACCGTGACTACAGCGTGCATGTTGACTTTAGCCAACTCGCGTTGAGAGACACAGAGAGACAGAGACAGAGAGACAGCGAGACAGAGACAGAGACAGAGACAGAGAAGAGAGACAGAGAGACAGAGAGAGACAGAGACAGAGAGACAGAGAGACAGAGACAGACAAAGAGACAAAGAGACAGAGAAACAGAGACAGAGAGACAGAGACAGAGACAGAGACAGAGACAGAGAAGAGAGACAGAGAGACAGAGAGAGACAGAGACAGAGAGACAGAGAGACAGAGACAGACAAAGAGACAAAGAGACAGAGAAACAGAGACAGAGAAGAGAGACAGAGACAGACAGAGACAGAGAGACAGACAGAGAGACAGACAGAGAGACAGAAACAGAGACAGACAGACAGAGAGACAGAGACAGAGAGACAGAGACAAAGAGACAGACAGAGACAGAGAGACAGAGCGACAGAGACAGAGAGACAGAGACAGATACAAAGAGACAGAGACAGCGAGACAGAGACAGAGACAGAGAGACACAGAGACAGAGCGACAGAGAGACAGAGACAAAGAGACAGCGAGACAGAGACAGAGAGACAGAGACAGCGAGACAGAGAGACAGAGAGACAAAGAGACAGAGACAGCGAGACAGAGACAGCCAGACAGAGACAGAGACAGCCAGACAGAGACAGAGACAGAAACAGAGACAGAGAGACAGAGACAGAGAGCCAGAGAGACAGAGACAGAGAGACAGAGACAGAGACAGCGAGACAGAGAGACAGAGACAGAGAGACAGAGACGGAGAGACAGACAGAGACAGAGGGACAGAGACAGAGACAGAGACAGCGAGACAGAGAGACAGAGACAGAGAGACAGAGACGGAGAGACAGACAGAGACAGAGGGACAGAGACAGAGATAGAGAGACAGAGACAGAAACAGAGAGACAGAGACAGAGAGACAGACAGAGACAGAGAGAGACAGAGAGACAGAGAGAAGTAGCTGGAAGTGATTCCAGCTGAGTCGGTCGGTGTGGGTAAAGTGACTTTAGTATGATCCTGTGTACTGTAGGTAATTTCATCTGAAGCAGGAAGTGGACCTGAGCCGAGCTTGTCACATGACAGACTGGTTACACTCGTATTCATCACAGTTTTCAGGTGAAGATCTTTCACCGTGTTGTTTAGGAGCTCCTAATCCTGAGCCTGACGAACCCGTCGTAGTCATCTGCAGTGTTTGGCCGACCCGAGTCCAATTATATTTCAATTATATTTCAATTATATTTCAAAATGCTCGTGCTTTTGTGCACTGCAGAGGGCGCTGGTTGGGTGGAGTTCACGTCAAAATACCTTCCTGTTGGTGTCTATGTGTTGATATGACTGTACTTTATCGTCCTTACTAAGATACGAAAAACACAACATCTGAAATATTGTGTGACACCGACGTTTTGTTAGAAACACTGCTCTTGTGTTTCTTCCTCTTCTTCTTCTTCTTCTTCTTTTCTACCCGCCGTTACCCGCTTTTGGTGTCACCGAGTCATCGACCGCCCTCTTTCACCTCCCCGTGCGTCCCAGTCTGAGCCCTTTGTACTGTCCTGTGCTGAGCTGACGGGCTCCAGGCCACGTGCTGGCTGACAGCGTGACCCGTCTGACGTGGCGGCCTTCGCTTTGTGACGCTCTCCCTTTACGGTTTAGCGCCCGCGATTAGCTTCATCTGCGCTGATAAGCGGGGGGCTGTGCAGACAGACAGCGGGGCAACAACACCGCTGGGTTTCACGGTTGTCTCCTTGTTTTGGAGCGACGTTCTTCTTTATCTGGTCCTTGAATCGTGGGATGGCAGCTTACCGTGGAGGTGGAGGTGGAGGTGGTGTCGCGTCAGCGGTCCGTCGTCCCACTTTCTCACGTTGAGCTGCGGAGATTTCCACGACACGGCTGTTCCCACCCGGCCCGCCGTGACCCCTGACCCCACACTGACCTCTTTCCCACCCACAGGGACTGACCCGGGGTCACACGGAGGTGAAGGTGACAGATATGGGTCAACCGGGGATCAGCTCCCAAACCCCTCCCACCCCTTCCTCATATTTACCCGGATCCATATTCGGTCCACTGCCCTTTGTGTACAAAGTGTGATCTATTGGATGAAACGATGATCGATAGGAGGCCGATGGAGGATTATGGATCGATCAGAGATTTAGAGATGGACTTGCTGGTCAGAGAAAACTCTACAGAGGGACTACAAGATCACTGCTTCACATCTCCAATATCACCATTTGGGTCTGAATACCCCCCCCCTCCTCCCTCAGCAAGCACTGCTGATGTGCCTTTGAGCAAAGATCTCAGCCCCCCCCATGCAGCTCAGCAGCAGAAGTCGGTGGTTCGGGTCTGGATGTGGATCTATGTAACTGTGTAGGTGAGCCTGTATTTGTCAGCTGGTCTGGTCTCGACCGGGACGTTGGGTTTTATTAGTCAGCGACTTGAGAGCCGGTGTCTGTTGGCCGATCTGGATCCTGAACCATGCTGGTGGATCAGGAAGTCCGAGACGAGGCTTTCTGTGTGAACCGTATGAATGTTGAGGTTTAGGGGTTTCATGTTCTCTGTGTGCTTCGGCAGACCTACAGACCTTCAGCAGACCTACAGACCTTCGGCAGACCTACAGACCTTCAGCAGACCTACAGACCTTCGGCAGACCTACAGACCTTCAGCAGACCTACAGACCTTCAGCAGACCTAGTGTGGTGCTGATACCAGCTGTGATGGAGGTGTGTTCACCACCACCACACACAGCTCCCCTCCACTTCTCCTTTTATTTCTATTTTTTTGGGGATTTTTTTCTCCCCTTTTCTCCCCAGTTGTACCCGGCCAACTACCCCACTCTTCCGAGCTGCCCCGGTCTCTGCTCCACCCCCCCCCCCTCTGCCGATCCGGGGAGGGCTGCAGACTACCACATGCCTCCTCCCATACATGTGGAGTCACCAGCCGCTTCTTTTCACCTGACAGTGAGGAGTTTCACCGGGGGGACGTAGCGCTTCGGGAGGATCACGCTATTCCCCCCTCCCCCCTGAACAGGCAGCCCTGACCGACCAGAGGAGGCGCTAGTGCAGCGACCAGGACGCACACCCACATCCGGCATCCTACCTCCAGACACGGCCAATTGTGCCTGTAGGGACGCCCGGCCAAGCCGGCGGTAACACGGGGATTCGAACCGGCGATCCCTGTGTTGGTAGGCGACTGAATAGACCGCCACACTACCCGGATGCCCCCTGCTTCCCTCCACCTCCGTTTAAAGTTTTGCTGATCATAGGAAACAGGAGGAAACGGATCACGTCTAAACTGGGCTTCACGTCCATCCACCCTCACAACATGACAGTGACGTCATTATCGCGAGGCTTCACGTGTGAACGGGCCGTCATCTCCGGTCCGTTTTGCTGACGCGTGATGACGGCCCGCGTGGAGTACCAGCTGACCTGGTTCTGTATCCTGCCAGACAGCCAGTTTATACTCTAACAAATACGATGAACAAAATACTTGGAGAAGCTATGAGGGATGCATATAAGTATACATAAGCCTTCATCAAAGCTTATTGATGGCCATTTGTTTTTCATTTAACTTCAAAAACTAATCAGCAGACATAAAGAAAATGTTATTATAAAGGCTAATTGTTGCTAAAGTTGAGCTATGAACAAACACTTGGTGCACAGGAGGGTTTATATGTAAATTTAAATTGGGCGGTGGTTGTTATTTGGGACATGATTGAACGTGACCGCGATAAAGAGGCAAGCTTCAAAAGGATATGGGAGGGGCTTAAGCACCAACCAGTGCAATAAAACAAAGGGGAGGAGCTAGTGGAGCAGGTGTGACAGCTGGCGAAGGGTTTCGATTGGACGGAGCCGTTAAGGCCTCGGCATTAGTCCACTGTAAAAAAACGACATTCCTGACAAGTCATTTCAGCTTGTGTCCAGTTTGATAGGTGTAGAAACCAGATTAAATTAGGGGGGGTATTCTTTGGCATATCTTGGCTGATTGGTAAGTATCTATTAGTAAATATTAAAATAAAAATGTAATGTTTTATTAAAATAAAAAAATGTATATTAAAATAAATATTTCATATTTATTTGTAAATATATATTGGTAAATATTAAACAAAATTTTAATATTTTATTAAAATAGAAATATAATATTGAAATAAATCTTTGAAAATGTATTTGTAAATATATACTGGTAGATATTAGAATACAAATTTAATATTTTATTAAAATAGAAATATAATATTGAAATAAATATTTGAAAATATATTTGTAAATATATACTGGTAAATATAAGAATACAAATTTAGTATTTGATTAAAGTAGAAATTTAATATTGAAATAAATATTTGTAAATATATTGGTAAATATATACTGGTAGATATTAGAATACAAATTTAATATTTGATTAAAGTAGAAATATAATATTGAAATAAATATTTGAAAATATATTGGTAAATACATACTGGTAAATATTAGAATACAAATTTAATATTTGATTAAAGTAGAAATTTAATATTGAAATAAATATTTGTAACTATATTGGTAAATATTGCCTCATGGCCATAGAAAATGGATCCCATACACAGCAGGAATGCCAGTGATTTATTTTTCTGCCTACTCTGATAGATATTTTGAATGGCCATACACATTTTAGTTCGAGTCGTCTCTTAAAAAAGCCATTTTAATCTTGGGTGGATGGACATGTGGTTGTTCACTCAGATTGTGATTCTCTTTCTCAGTGCTCTGATACACAACTAACATGTCGAACTGTTTTTGTTTGAGTTGTGTTTATTATGTCCTCCTCCTCAGGGCAGTCAGGACCAGCAATGTGACTTAAGCATGACTCAGTGGCAAACGTCCTCTAAGACAGGAACTCTAACTATAAATAAACTATCCATGGATGGATGGATGGATGGATTGGTGTCCTTTGCTTGTTAAAATCCTGAGGCTCTGTGTGTGCAACAAGTGCAAACACTAGGCCGTGTCATTGCACCCCTGGACAGTGATGCATGATGGGATGTCAGCGTCTCACTGTCCTGGGGGAGGAGTGAAGCCTCAGCCTATGGCAGACTGGTCGGTCACATTCACACCGACGTGACTTATCGCCGAGGCACGTTGTGATCTTCACTGTCCAGCCAGGACAGACGGGGGAGGGGGAGGAGTGTGTGTATGTGTGTGTGTGTGTTTGTGTGTGTTTGTGTGTGGTTCATGTGTAGTGCAGCCACAGGTTCAGAGGTGACACAGAGGTCCAATTCTAGATAAGACTAGATTAGACTGTGTGTGTGTGTGTGTTAACTCTCCCACCAAACAGAGACACGTGTACACACATACACACACACACACTTAAACACAGACACAGGTCTTAGTGTAGCTATGCATGTACACACCCTTAGTTTTACTGATACACACTTGCACACACACACACACACACACACACACACTTAAACACAGACACAGGTTTTAGTGTAGCTATGCATGTACACACCCTTAGTTTTACTGATACACACTTGCACACACACACACACACGCACACACACACACACACACACACACACACACACACACACACACACGTACCTTGATCCGTGTGACACGTGTAACAACAAAAGCTTGAGTTTGTGAAGGGGAGGGGGGTCAATCCCTCCCAGCATTAAACCAATCATGCCTATTAGTCGGTCATGCCTGGAGGAGGAAGAGCAGGAAGGGTTTTCCGGTCTGAGCACCGCTGCAGCCATACTTTCATACATACCAGCATATCATTACTTAAAATGTAATTAAAACCTAATTACTGTAATTACAAAGTAAATACATACCAGTATATCATTTCTTAACATGTAATTAAAACCTATTTACTATAGTTACAAAGTAAATACATACCAGTATATCAACACTTAAAATGTAATTTAAACTTATAATATAGTTACAAAGTAAATACATACCAGTATATCAATACTTAAAATGTAATTAAAACCTAGTTACTATAGTTACAAAGTAAATACATACCAGTATATCAACACTTAAAATGTAATTTAAACCTATAATATAGTTACAAAGTAAATACATACCAGTATATCAATACTTAAAATGTAATTAAAACCTAGTTACTATAGTTACAAAGTAAATACACACCACTATATCATTACTTAAAATGTAATTAAAACCTAGTTACTACAGTTACAAAGTAAATACATACCAGTATATCATTACTTAACATGTAATTAAAACCTAGTTACTATAGTTACAAAGTAAATACATACCAGTATATCAACACTTAAAATGTAATTTAAACCTATAATATAGTTACAAAGTAAATACATACCAGTATATCAATACTTAAAATGTAATTAAAACCTAGTTACTGTAGTTACAAAGTAAATACATACCAGTATATTAACACTTAAAATGTAATTAAAACCTAGTTACTGTAGTTACAAAGTAAATACATACCAGTATATCAACACTTAAAATGTAATTTAAACCTAGTTACTGTAGTCAAAAAGTAAATACATACCAGTATATCAATACTTAAAATGTAATTTAAACCTATAATATAGTTACAAAGTAAATACATACCAGTATATCAACAATTAAAATGTAATTTAAACCTATAATATAGTTACAAAGTAAATACATACCAGTATATCAATACTTAAAATGTAATTAAAACCTAGTTACTGTAGTTACAAAGTAAATACATACCAGTATATCATTACTTAAAATGTAATTAAAATCTAGTTACTATAGTTACAAAGTAAATACATACCAGTATATCAACACTTAAAATGTAATTAAAACCTAGTTACTGTAGTTACAAAGTAAATACATACCAGTATATCAACGCTTAAAATGTAATTAAAACCTATAATATAGTTACAAAGTAAATACATACCAGTATATCAATACTTAAAATGTAATTAAAACCTAGTTACTATAGTTACAAAGTAAATACATACCAGTATATCAACACTTAAAATGTAATTAAAACCTTGTTACTGTAGTTACAAAGTAAATACATACCAGTATATCATTACTTAACATGTAATTAAAACCTAGTTACTATAGTTAAAAAGTAAATACATACCAGTATATCAACACTTGAAACGTAATTAAAACCTAGTTACTGTAGTTACAAAGTAAATACATACCAGTATATCAACACTTAAAATGTAATTAAAACCTAGTTACTGTAGTTACAAAGTAAATACATACCAGTATATCAACACTTGAAATGTAATTAAAACCTAGTTACTGTAGTTACAAAGTAAATACATACCAGTATATCAACACTTGAAATGTAATTAAAACCTAGTTACTGTAGTTACAAAGTAAATACATACCAGTATATCAACACTTGAAATGTAATTTAAACCTAGTTACTGTAGTTACAAAGTAAATACATACCAGTATATCAATACTTAAAATGTAATTTAAACCTAGTTACTGTAGTTACAAAGTAAATACATACCAGTATATCAACACTTAAAATGTAATTAAAACCTAGTTACTGTAGTTACAAAGTAAATACATACCAGTATATCAACACTTAAAATGTAATTAAAACCTACCCAGATAGCAAAATGCCATTGAATCAACATTGAAATGTTGCCAGGCAGAGGCATTGAATCCACGTTAATTTACGACGTGGATTCACTGTTGAAAGTGCTCATCATGTTCACTGTTGAAATAATGTTGAATTTTCAATCATGGCTGATACTGAATCAATATTGATTCAGCTATTATCTAAAAGGTTAAATTTAGTTTATTTGACATTGAAACAATGTTGTAATAATCATTTATATGCTTTCCAGCATGCTCCTCGTCTGGCCTAGGCTATACTAAACGAAACAGAAGAGTCATCATTTTTTCTTTATTGTACAATTTTAAGTTGAGATCACTTTGAACCCGAAGCAAACACCTTGCAATTCCACACTATCAAAACAACAAATCCCACATATCTTCTGTTATCGTATACACTTCTTCAGTCACTACTACACCACTGGGTTTAACTTGGGCTATAAGATAATATACACATAAATCATTAGTGCACAGGGAATTTTAATCAGAAACCCCAGAACCACCCAGGCCATCAAATTATCCACCCACAAGCCAAGAGCACATGAAACAATGCTACAAGATAAACCAATGATAAAACCTAAAGTCTATTTTAACTATTTTAGATAGCTACCGCCCAAGAGCTTTCCAGAACATCTGCTCATTGATCTGTAAGCGGTCTCCGCGCCAATTTGAAATGGAACAATCAAGAATCGTCAGTCGTCTTTATCCCACCCCCTCTCTCTGGTGCATGACGCAGATTTTAAGTTTGGTGGTGGTGCTGTGGAAGTAATGGCAACAGTTTACTTGGCTGTAGCTTATTTGTGTAGCCTATTTCTTCATTTCTCTCGCTCCTCTCATAACACAACCCTGAAAGTAAAGAGAAAAATCGAAACGAATGCAGTCGATGCACTATGTGAGCTACCGTTGCAAAAAGCTAGGAAAACAATTATGATGCACACATTTGTCAAGAGATAATATGTAGGCCTAGATGTGTGGTGTCAGGCTAATATCAGCCTTAGCGCTGGTGAAATCCTGAAGTTGGACATACTTTCCCCTCCAAGTGGCGTGCCATCAACAATCTCTTCTTCATATTGAGCAGAAAACGGACCCACAGAAGGCTGTGTGCCATCTTGAAGGATAACACCGTTACATAGCTTAAGATAATTTGTTGTTTAGATGACATGAAATTAATATCTAAAAAATGGCACTGCAGAAAGATGACCTTTCCATCCCTCATGGCGTAGGAGCAGTAGGACTGGAATGGCTGCAGACCCAGAACAGCAGGCGCCATTAATTAAATCACAGCACATGTGTGAAATGGTGCTGCGAACTGTAGCATTAGCAGCTTACCAATCTTGCCAACTCAAAGTAAAGTAGCTAGGCTCATGATAGCTACACACTATTTTATGTTAGGTAACTGTGGAGCCTAAAGGAATGACACGAGGCCAATTTGCTTACCCTCATAATAGGGTTGGATGATAATTGGTCTATGTGCATGTGCCTGCAGGCCCTCTCCCAGTCCCCAGAGTCTGCTCATTGCGGGAGTACGTTAGTGCTGTAACCGGTTATTTTGTTGCCCGGTGCGGGATTCGATACGGGGTGTACTGCACCACAAGGCGATATCACTAACCGCTCGGCTAAAGGGTCAGACCCGTTAGCTAGGGGCTAACGTGTCTTATTAGTAGTTTACAGTACTAAACACGTTCTGCTTGCTAGCTACCTAGCTAACGTAGCTAGCTAGTAAGCTAACAAATGTGGTAGCTAAATTAATTGGCTCTTTGTCTAAAAACCTCTCTGGCAGCTTGTAGAATCTGTTTCGCCATCATTAATACAGTAAACAGTTACTAAGCAAGCAATGAGCTGCCAAATGAGCATGCAGACGAGACGGACACAGTATTTCAAGACCACGCTGTCCATCCTAAAACCGGATGGGTGGCCACCATTGAACAACTAGCCAACTCTATAACATTAACGTAGCCGGCGCCATTTTAGCTGCACTTACCGCCAAATTAACTTTAAATCAACTTGCTAAAGCATTTCACAACACAAGTGTTACATAAATGGAAGACTGTGTTGACAGCTGCGTCAAAGATTTGTATTAATACAACTTTCTCGCTAAACTGACATGGCTAGACTAGCTAGCTAATGTTAGCTAGTTATTACCAACTAGAAAGCACCACGGAAACGGAGAATTCCGTTCGGTGGGGTTTTTTCAGAGCAAGCTAGCTAATGTTAGCACAGTGTTAACCTACTACAGCCGACCCCAGACGAGCATCAAACTTCACAATTATTTAAGACAACCAGCGGAGTAATGGGTCATGGCAATAATGTACAAGTTAACGTGAGCCTTAATTAAAAGATCATGACTTACCACACACTGACAGAAAAGGAGCGTGAGGACGGTGTGACGGACCAACAGTTTTGAGTTGTACCAGCCCCATGACGTGATCTTGCAAGCCCACGTTCAGCTGCACGACGTGCATCAATCAACTGACAAAAAATTCAAATCAATTGAGCGCCAACAGAGAAAGCAGCCTAGCCAATCACAGCCAGGCGGGCTTTGTGCACATTGAGACAATATTGATTCAATGTTGCCATTTCAATCCTGAAAGCCTAACCCTTATTGCAATGTTGAGTCAACATTGTTTTTTTTTTAACGTCTAAACTGTTTCTGTTATTAAATGTTGAATCAATATCGATTTCTCAACCTCAACCAAAAATGACCATAATTCAATGTTGAATTAGCAACTTTTGCTATCTTGGTAGTTAATATAGTTACAAAGTAAATACATACCAGTATATCAATGCTTAAAATGTAATTAAAACCTAGTCACTATAGTTACAAAGTGAAAACATAACAGAATATCAATACTTACAATGTAATTAAAACTTAGTTAAAATAGTTACAAAGTAAATACATACCAGTATGTCAATGCTTAAAATGTAATTAAAACCTAGTCACTATAGTTACAAAGTGAAAACATAACAGAATATCAATACTTAAAATGTAATTAAAACTTAGTTAAAATAGTTACAAAGTAAATACATACCAGTATATCAATGCTTAAAATGTAATTAAAACCTAGTCACTATAGTTACAAAGTGAAAACATAACAGAATATCAATACTTACAATGTAATTAAAACTTAGTTAAAATAGTTACAAAGTAAATACATACCAGTATGTCAATGCTTAAAATGTAATTAAAACCTAGTCACTATAGTTACAAAGTGAAAACATAACAGAATATCAATACTTAAAATGTAATTAAAACTTAGTTAAAATAGTTACAAAGTAAATACATACCAGTATATCAATGCTTAAAATGTAATTAAAACCTAGTCACTATAGTTACAAAGTGAAAACATAACAGAATATCAATACTTAAAATGTAATTAAAACTTAGTTAAAATAGTTACAAAGTAAATACATACCAGTATGTCAATGCTTAAAATGTAATTAAAACCTAGTCACTATAGTTACAAAGTGAAAACATAACAGAATATTAATACTTAAAATGTAATGAAAACTTAGTTAATATAGTTACAAAGTAAATACATACCAGTATATCAATGCTTAAAATGTAATTAAAACCTAGTCACTATAGTTACAAAGTGAAAACATAACAGAATATCAATACTTAAAATGTAATTAAAACTTAGTTAATATAGTTACAAAGTAAATACATACCAGTATATCAATGCTTAAAATGTAATTAAAACCTAGTCACTATAGTTACAAAGTGAAAACATAACAGAATATTAATACTTAAAATGTAATGAAAACTTAGTTAATATAGTTACAAAGTAAATACATACCAGTATATCAATGCTTAAAATGTAATTAAAACCTAGTCACTATAGTAACAAAGTAAATACATAACAGCATAGCAATACTTAAAATGTAACTAAAACCTAGCTGATATAGTAACAAAGTAAATACATACCAGTATATCAACACTTAAGATGTAATTAAAATCGAGTTAAGTAGTTACAAAGTAAATACATACCAGTATATCAATACTTAAAATGTAATTAAAATCAAGTTAATGTAGTTACAAAGTAAATACAACAGGCCTGCTGCAAGGGATCTGGTGACCGTGTTGAGCTCAGAGGGATGTGGTTTGGTGTGCTGGCATGGGAAAGTGATCAAATACAGAAAACGAGTGAAGAAAGGAAACCATATTTATCATAGTATTTATCACATAAACTTGTGAGACAAAGAAAATTCCAGATGCGCTGGACCTATTCTGATTGGTTTAGTTGTTGTATTGTTGTTGTTTTTGTTGTTGATGTCGCTGATGATGAAGATGATGGTGATTGTAAGTGATGATATCTTAAGGCTTTCACAGCAACAACAACAACAAAAATCCATTATACTGAAGCATCAGCTCTCATATTCTGTCTTAATCTTTCTATTCTTGGAACAAATTGCAGAATTCTGTCACAGTTGGTGATAGTTGTGTTTGTCTCCAATAAAATGATATGTGTGTCCGGAACATTCCCAAAACATGAACATGGTCACTCAGTCAACCACCCAACCAATCAATCGATCAAGCAATCAACCAACCAATCAATTAAATTTACAAGAAGTCTTCACATACCCATATTATAAGTGTGTGTGTGTGTGTGTGTGTGTGTGTGTGTGTGTGTGTGAGAGAGAGAGAGAGAGAGAGAGAGAGAGAGAGAGAGAGAGAGAGAGAGAGAGAGAGAGAGAGAGAGAGAGAGAGAGAGAGAGAGAGAGAGAGAGAGAGAGAGATAAACCCTTGTTGGAGTGAGGGAGGAAGGTAGGGGTTGGACTTGGACCCCCTTTTTTGACAGACAGACAGATGGATAGATGGATAGATGGATAGACAGTGATGTTTGGGGTCATGTGTGCCTCCATGTGCCTCCTCGGTGTGTTTAGGGTTTGGACTCTCAGGGCCTGCTGGCAGATTAATTACCTCCTCCATCTGCTGCACACACACTTCTTAATGCCTCATTAAAACACACTTAAGTATGTTCATCTCAGTTACCCCGAAGTGAAAGGCTTGTTGGGCATCACGTGGGTCAAAAACTGACTCACTCGCCTTCATCTGATGTGGTGGAGTCTCGTGTCAGACATGACAGAACTGTTTTAAAACAAGAAACTGCTTTAAATCTTTTCATTTGCACACAGCGTTGCAAATGATAACGAGTTTAACCAACGTTATTGTCTTTCCTTCGGGTTTCACCTTCAGGGTTTGAACCCAAACCTAAAGAACTGGTCTATATATCACAAGTGTTAACTAACTAAGTAGTTAGTTAGCTAAGTTAGCTTGCTAGCAAGTTAATATTAAGTTGGGCAACAGTTCAGAGCTAATTTAGGTAAATGGTTAAAATTACTGCAAAGGACTGAAAAGGCAAGTCTCTGAATGTGGATTGTGCTTGTTGTTAGCTAGCAAGCTAGCAGTCCTTATCTGTATTTTTGCTTTGTTTATAGATCAACATTGTTGTAAAGTGTTACAATATTTTTTTTATATTTATGAAGTTAGTCAGTATGTGTAAATACTTAAAACACCTTTAGCTCGGTAGCTAGCGTGGCCAAAATTAGCATTATACATTTTTTTTTAGTTATCCTTAGCTAACGTAAATTGTCCCTAGGTGTATGTGTTTGTGTGTGTGTCGGTCCTGTGATGGCCTGGCGGCCTGTCCAGGGTGTCTCCCCGCCTCCCACACAATGACTGCTGGGACAGGCTCCAGCATTCCTGTGACCCTGAGAGCAGGATAAGCAGTTTGGCAAATGGATGTGTGTGTATATATATATATATATATATATATATATATATATATATATATATATATATATATATATATCTCACTGTGTTCACACTGAATGCAACACCAAACTTAACAATGAAAACTCAATTGAAAAAGGCAATATTGCACATGGAGCCACTGTTTGGCCCTAATACACAAAACAAGGGAAATGATTGAAAATGTTGAAAATGCTTCAATTTCACTTATAACGAACCAATCACTTAATTACAAGTAAACAAGCATGCAAGCATGGCTACAAGAAAGTCCCTCCTTCAAGTCAGTAGGGGACTGAGGGATTCGGTTGGACTTCCCATTAAGCTCCGTATCTTCACGTTGATGACGTCAACTTGCTGTTGTGTTGCCAACTACAATAGAGCAATAACATATTTACGGGGAAAGATGCTAGTCTGCCAATGTCAGCGCACTAATCTTAGTATGCTAATGTTAGCTTGATAGCCACTGGCCAAGCAAACTTTCTGATGATGTCACCAATCTATCTTCGCGCTATTCAAGCCATTTTCAGTTTGTGTGAACAGAGCAACACACTGCGTTTCATGTTAGGTGTGAACACAGCATAAATGACGGTTTGAAAAGCAAAAGCAAAGCGTGGATGAGATATGTTGAATTGACTGACAGATCAGTTTGAACAGATAGTCAGGGGGTGGAGGGGTATGGGGTGAGGTGAGGCTGAGATTCAGCAGGGCGGACTTGCAGTAATGGGATGTCTGTGTGTTTTAAAAGGTGAGAGGCTATGGCGTTAAGGAGCTTATAAGGAGGACGTGTCCTCGCCTCTCGGCTTGGGCTCTCGCTCTCTGGCTGAACCGGCATCCACAGAAAAAAAGGCCTTCCTCTGCCCTTGAAATGAAAAGACTGCATTTCTACAGTGCTTTTCTAGTCCGAGGACACAAAGTGCTTAACAGAAAAGACTGCATCACATTATCCGTTATGTTTGAGTCTAAGATACAAAAAGCAGCTTTTGGGGCAACGATGGCCAAGGAGCTTCCTCGACATCTAATCACATGACCCTTGATCACATGACCCTTGCACAACAGTTCTGTACCTTGCATTCCTTAATTTACTTGCTTTAAATCTTCTATATTGACATATTTTTGAGTATGTAGATATTCTTACATAGATATTGTGAGATATTTTAATTCATTTCTCCATCAGGATTATGTGAAGCTCGTTCTTTATTTGGACCATACCAGCGAGATAAATTTCTAGTATGTGCGAAATAACATGGCTGTTGATAAAACCTGACCTCTGACACCTTTTAGGCAGAAATATTTTAGCCTTATTATTGAGTTACTAAGGGCAACTTTTTGGACACAAGTGTGGAACGATGTCCAAAGAGTGGCCTCAGTGTCATGTGTTTAATCAAAGGATGCGTTTACGCTTGGATTTTCATGTGCTTTATGTACACAATCGGAATGCTATCCAATAAGACGTAATGCTAAGTGTTACCAGCTTCTTTCAGAGGAGAAAGGCAGTCAGATTTTGAAATGGCTACTCAAGATGAGTTTTAGTCACAAGTGTATATGCAATTTGGTTAAAGCTTATCTGTATATATTCAATCACCAAGACGTACAATTTTCATACTTTCACAGCTCTTTCACTCACATCGGAAACAATCAACCCAGATTTTGTATAAGGCTACTCTGGTTGGTCAGCTATCATTTCTTTTCATGGGAGAGGGGGTGGGTCCACTAATACTACCAGCCAATCAGAGTAATGGCTCATGATTAATGATGTTATTATTAAGGCGCAGCTAAGGTGAGGAGTGTGTCCATTTTGGGAACCTCAGAATTGCACCTCTGTTCTTCGCAGATGATGTGGTTTTGTTGGCTTTCTCAGAACACGACCTCCAGCATGCACTGGGGCAGTTTGCAGCTGAGGGTGAAATGGCCGGGATGAGAGTCAGCACCTCCAAGTCTGAGGCCATGGTTCTGTACCAGAAGATGGTGGATTGCTCCCTCCAGGTTGGGGATGAGTTGTTGCCTCAAGTGAAGGAGTTCAAGTATCTCGGGATCTTGTTCACAAGTGAGGGTAGGATGGAGTGGGAGATTGACAGGCAGATTGGTGCAGTAATGCGGACATTGTACCGGACCGTTGTGGTGAAGAAGGAGCTGAGACGGAAGTCAATCTTAGTTCCAACCCTCACCTATGGTCATGAGCTTTGGATAGTGACCGAAAGGGTGAGATCGCGAATACAAGCAGTTGAAATGAGTTTCCTCTGTAGGGTGGTAGGACTCAGCCTTAGAGATAAGGCGGGGAGCTAAGACATCCGGAGGGAGCTCGGAGTAGAGCCGCTGCTCCTTCGCGTTGAAAGGAGCCAGTTGAGGTGGTTCGGGCATCTAATTAGGAGGCCTCCTGGGCGCCTTCCTTTGGAGGTTTACCGGGCACAGCTAACTGGGAGGAGACCCTGGGGTAGACCCAGAACTCGCTGGAGGGACTACATGTCCAATATGGCTTGGGAATGCCTTGGGATCCTGCAGGAGGAGCTGGAGGGCATTGCTGGGGGGAGGGACGTCTGGAGTGCCCTGTTTAGCTTGTTGCAACTGTGACCCTACCCTGGAGAAGTGGCTGAACATGAATGAATGAATGAATGAATTATCATGTTAAAGCTGGGGTAGGTAGTTTTTTTCATGGCGTCATAGGGCAAAAATGCCATAATAACCTTTCAGCATGCCATAAGTCAAGTGGTCTGAGAGAAAACTAGACTTCTGCACCTCCTCCTGGCTTGGTATTCAGGTTTTTTTTTTTTAATCTAGCCCGAGATAGAAGATTTTAGCCTATCACTTGTCAGTTCAGAGAGAGGGTGTTCCTACTGGCTGTTCTACAAATATAGATGCGCCATGTACATGATCAATTTGCATCCACCCTGCCCGTCCGGTCGCATGTGGTTGTAACCCTAACCTTAAAAATTAACGAGACCAACTTGAAATGGCTGCTTCACATGAACAATATTATTGTAACTGAGAGATTTGCTGAAATAATTAATTTTTTACATGGATAGATTATCAACTACGATACAACTTTCACTAATACTACTTTGACATTTCCTGGTTGCACACGAGGGGCGATGCGGATGTCATTTGGTGGGAGGGGCTTAGCGGAGTGATACGAGGCAGCAGGTGGAAGGATTTGCATTGGAATGCTTAATGTTGTCTAGTGCGGCTTTAATGGCCCTCAAACAGCCTGTTTTATCAGAGGTGGGTGTAGAGCACTGGAAACCGAAATATTTAGTATAATACTTAATAAAATCAGGTGACCTTTGGTGCAGTTACATACACATAAAATAATTACACCAATTTGTCAAAATGTAGGAGAATACCACCTGTCCTTAATGCTAATCATTTAGCTTGTATTATTAGCTGACATCTAGCAAGGGGATCTTAGCTGATTGGTGGGCTTGGCTTATTAAAGTTTGTGATAAAGTGAAACCACAACCACTCCTGTTCCTCCCATGTCCCTCTCCTTGCATCTTCTTCTCTCCTATGTGTCTTAATAGATCCTTAAAAAAGGTTGAGTAGACATACAGGCTCGTTAGGGACAAGTACTGTAATCACAGGCTAAATATGCCATGAGCCGGCTATGATACTCCGCCATTTCTGTAGTTCCCTGACCACCACATTGCGTAACTTGCGGTTGTAGTCCAATATGTACCACGTTTTATAAGCTTGTGTATTCCACTGAACATGCAGAAGATAATTTACGATGACGCTGCACTTGATCAAGCAAAGTTCTGTTTCAAGAGTTCTGTGACTGTTGGCAGAGCCTAGTACCCTATATACACCAACACCCTCTGTCCACTTAGACTATTCGTGGACACTCTGTTGTGTGATCCTTTCTGTGCAAATGCATCATTTAAAAAAAAAAACTTCTGCGACTTTTCAATGTGTCATTGACTATTTTGTTCACACCCGGTGTGACAGATCTCCACCTTCCTCTATGCAGAATGCAGATTGTAGGCCCCACCCTGGTGGCTCACCTTGTTCTGTGTTTACCATGGTGGTTCAAGCCAAACTTAATGTCCTGAGTTCAAATATGGACCTTTGGTACATGTTTCTCCTCTCTCAATCCTCCACTGAGAGCTGGGAAATAATTCAATGTCATTGTTTTTTATCTTTTAACTTTTAGTGCAATGATGAAATTTGGATATTGTCATAACGTCATACATAATTTTGTTTTTTTTTAAATTAATGAGAATGAGAATCTATTACCCACAAGTTCTCTCTCAATGTGGTCTTTCATATGCGAGGAAGTATTATTTGAAAACTAGTTTTGATCTGATATTGTACTTTACATTCCCAAACAGTTCAATGTGATGACCCTCTGGATTGGTGAGCATGGTATTTTCTCACATGTAAGCAGATATCGTAGTATATTTCATTATCGTGTAAAATTCCCTGTGATTATCATGACCAAGTCCATATTTCCTGTCATGACAGGAAATATGGACTTGGTCATGATAATCATATTGATTAATTATATTCATCTTTTAGAAATAACATCTCATTATAAGCATTTGTCCTATGGTATACAAGCTAATTTAAAGAATAAAATACTTTAAGATGACTTAAAAGACAAATTCACTCAACTTAAGCAAGTTTATCCAAAATGCTTGCATTGTAGTTGCTTGTAACAAGCCAAATTGCTTATTTTAAGGATTTTAGTTACACATTTTGTCTAGTTTTAAGTTTTTCAGTGGCTAGCATTTTATGCTGGTTTCAAGAGTTCTTACCAAGAAAATGTTGCTTACCCCATTGGCAGATTTTTTGCTTGAAACAAGACTTTTACCACATTAAAGAAAATGTGGCTTCTTTCTAGTAGTGTATCAAAATTACCTTGAGTAAATAGAAATAGGGAAACTACACCACAGGTTAATGGTGGGGGCAGGGGCTGTGGGCTGTAATCTCATTATAGTAGCCGTTAGGAAGCGGGACCCGGGCCCTCTAACAGGCTGCTGCCGTCACTCAGTGTACAGCTACTGTTGGCTCGGTGCAGACACACATGACACCGAGGCGTGTTGTAATCGCAGGGTGAAATGGCTACGATGCAGATCACCTGTCACTTCCACAAACTGCCTGCCTGTCTGTCTGTCCATCTCTCTCTTTGTGTAGCTATAACAAGATGGCGCCGGCGTAATGGCGCCACACCAGTTGCAGCTCTCACTTTGGAGCTAGTTTGTAGTTTATTCACGTAGTTCATCAGATTCAGAAGATCAGAATCAGCTTTACCGGCCAAGTGAGCCTGTGCACACGAGGATCTCGACTCCGGCTCACAGAAGCTTCTAGCATTTGCTGACTCACAAAATAGAAAAATGCCTCGTTCAGTTACATAGATTCAAGTTCAGTGGTTTATTCGTCACATGCTTCACATACAGTTACGTAAACAGTGAAAGGATTCTTTGGCAAACTCTGAAAACTGTGCAACAGAAGAGAAATAGAACAACAATAACAATAAAAAGAATATAATAAAATGTAGTACTATACAGAAGTTTTATCCTGATAAATATCTATGTACAATATATGTACAATGTGCAGTTACAATACATACGAACTATAGATTACATAATAATGATAATAATAAATCAAACTTATATGGCGCTTTTCTAACACTCAAAGTGGCTTTACAATAAACGGGGTGAAACAAGACAACAGATAAACATAACACAGACAGACGGGGGTGGACGGGAAGGGGGGCTACGAGAGGGAGAAGCGGCAGCCACGCACAACGCCAGCAGGACTCGCCCACTTAAACACATACAAAAGGGCAAGAAAAACACAAGTAATGTTACTTATAGTACGTTACATAATAACAGCCATCCATCCATCCAACCATTATCTGAGCCACTTATCCTGCTCTCAGGGTGGCGGGGATGCTGGAGCCTATCCCAGCAGTAACATATACTTTCTCTTTTTTATACAGATGACTATAAACTTAACTGAACGCATCTGTCTTTCCCTGCCTATCTCGATTGCTCTCTTCATGGTATCCATGATAATGTCTCTGTCTGTCTGTCTATGTATGTATGTATTTGTCTGTCTGTCTTTCCATCTATCTATCTATCTATCTATCTATCTATCTATCTATCTATCTATCTATCTATCTATCTATCTATCTATCTATCTATCTATCTATCTATCTATCTATCTATCTATCTATCTATCTATCTATCTATCTATCTATCTATCTATCTATCTATCTATCTATCTATCTTGTAAACCTGTGGATCCAACACCTCCTCCCACCTCAGTATGACCCAGATTCCCTCCCTCTCCCAAATCTCCCTCTTAAGCCTCACTTCTACATTTATTTTTTCTTAGTACATCTTAGCCACCTGCGCTGTCACTTCCTAACAGAGTTTTGCTTGGGTTTAATGCTTGTTTTTTTTTCACTTTGTATTGGTGATTGTGACAAATTGTGAGGTTAGTCACTTATGCTCGAGGGAAATTCTGATTTAGGCAATGACTTGAGCCTCAGCATGTAAGTCTGTGTGTAAGGTTGTATGTGCTAATGCACTCTAAATTAAGATTTACTTTATAGCACACTTCACTTTTGTGTCCATATTCTGAGCTGGCAACGAATTGTGCAACTCTTAAGGAGAAACTGCCAAATAGAATAGTTAGATTAACATCTCATTTCCCAAAATGTCACCATCCTTGTTGACCCGAATAACGAATGTCCTGAGAAGCTAACATCTTGTGCTTTCCTTCTCTTCTTCCTACAGACAACAACGCCCTTGGATTTGCTGGATGGTTGGTAGCCAAAGTTAAAGGGATTAGCTTGGCTGTCGAACGCAGGAGCTCCTCGGAGCCAGGAAGGATCACTTGGCTGGCACTGGTCCCAGACACGGTGGAAGGAACTACCGGCACAAGTCACCCATCGTCTCGCTACTTCGTGAGCGCAACATGGCGCCAAAAACACTTGCGTGATACCGCAGGGTCTGCTCAGAGATGAACACCTAACGGTTTTGGCAGCTCTGGCCGTGTGCTTTTGGAGTACTGCCTTGGAATTTGTGCTAATTGTCCTTGAGATCTCGCAGGGGAGATCGTATTATTGACATGCTTTGCATCAGCGGCTTTGAATCCATTGCAGATGACCTCCCCTGGTGGCCTATGTCAAATCAAAGCTAAAGCCAGGGAGGATCATCACTTGACAGGATATAATCTGGACTCTAATCAACCATGGCCAGAGACGCCAGTCCCCTGAGCCTGACATCCTTGCCCACAGAGCCCAAGTTGTGGGGCGTACCCCTAGGGTTTGTCTTTCCATCCTTTCCATGGTGTTCCCTCCTTTTCTGCTTTCTTATATCATTCTCAACGGCCACTGCCAGTTTACCTGGCATTGAATACGACTATGGTATCAGCCCTAAATTTGTTTGCACCCCAATCCCACCGGAGGCGGACCCCAGCTGCTATTCTCCACCAAGCGTACCACATGGTCCTAGCACCAACGGGCACAGCAATGGACACAATGGCAGCAGCCGGCGAGGGGTAATGTCTGACGAGGCCAAAGCCACCATCCTGCACCTCCGCGAGAGCCTGGTCAGGCAGAAGGAAACCATCTTGGACCAGCGTGAGACCATCAGGGAACTGACAGCCAAGCTCACCTTGTGTGAGGGCTTTGGTGGGCACCACAGCGTCGGTCATCATGACAACCACCACGACAGCCACCATGATGACCACCACGGGCACCACGGGCACCACCCACCATCGTCGCCATCATCATCGTCACACCACGGGCCATCATCTCACCATGAAAACGACCACCACTACCCACACAATGGCCACCGGTTGGACCCTCACCACAGGAAGGGTGTGTCCTATGTTAAGCACAGCTCCTTTTCAGTGGAACAGACAGGGAAGACTCTGCAGACACTCAAGGAGAGGCTGGAGAACCTCCAGGTGAGTTTGGAGAGAGTGACCTAGCAGTTAAAACAGCTACAAGGAGTTTTTAACTGATTATTTATCAGTATCAGTTTAATCTTGATGCCTTTATGTGACCAACATATGCAAATGAGATCGTCAATGAGAAGATTAGATACTGCTTTAATGACTCCAAGTGTTTGACTCTGGGTTGGATCCCCCACTAAATCAGACCAAATGAGTTACAATACACAGATGGGATACATAGCCATGGTTAGTTACTGTGACACGACTGTGGTGACGGGAGGGTTCGGATGGAGGCAAGGACACAATTTACGGTGGTAACACAGGCTTTTATTTACTTAAGTCTCTTTCACCCCGCACAGGCAAGTGCGCTCAGATGCTGGAGCCGCTCTGCCGCTTCCTTCCTTCGGAGCACTTGGCTCCTTTCTTTCTGCTTATTAGCCATTCTGCCTGGGTCCATGCTTGTATCAGTCAGTCAGCCAAAAACGCAGCTTCACTGCAGTATTTAAAGCAGTCTGTGAGATCGACACACTTGAGGCTGATCACTAATCAGCCTCTGCCCGCCAATGAGCCACGCTCCCTCTCTCAAGTTCAAGTTCCACTTTATTGTCTTGTGTTGTATGCAATGAAATTCTTGTGCTCTGGCTCTTTCTGCCTTAACGCAAATGACACAAGGACAAAGGACACACCATCCCAAATCAAAATATACAGTACACGATAACACAACAATGTAAGATGCATATGGGTGCAACTGTTCAGCAACCTGACTGCCTGTGGAAAGAACTGTTACTGAGACGGGTGGTGTGTGAGAACAGAACATGAGCGGGGTGGCTGGTGTCCTTAATGATGTTTTGGGCTTTCCTTTTGCAGTGAGTGGTGTAAATATTATGAAGTTGTGGTTGTTCCATGCCAGTGGTTTTTGCTGCTGTCTTTACAGTCCTTTGCAGCAGTCTGCAGTCCTGAGCAGTCAGGTTGCCAAACCACACTGTGATACAGCCTGTCAACACACTCTCAGTGGTACTGCGATAAATGGTCATAAGAGTTTTGGTGCTGGTACCAAAACTCCTGAGGTGCCTCAGAAAATACAGTC
>NC_079228.1:39239694-39284694 GCF_029633865.1 Lampris incognitus | reverse complement strand
ACCGTCTGCCTGTGGCTGAGAGGAACGTCAGGCCCCGGACTCGGCACGCCGTTTTCCTACTCAATACCCGGACAGGCCAATGAACTGGTCCTCATCGAATGGGGAAGCAACCCCATGGAGCTGCTTATCAATGACAAGGTAGGACATGCTAAGATGTTGGGATGGTGAATAAGATGAGTTTCTCCACCCAGGAATTTGTTTAACGCTGCTCTGGGCAGTTTAGGGTTTCATGTGGAATCAAACACAGATTAGTCGATCTGGCACAAGTTTAGAAACCTATTTCATTGGTTTTCAACGTGTAGGTTTGTGCCACAGACTTTCGTATATGTCTTTATTTTATTTGGGTCAAAGTTAGGTCATTTGGGAAAGTCCTTAAAGGAAATGAATGCCAGGCATATGACCCATAAGTTTCTGAATATGCTTACTGGTTTTGTTGATGGTAGCTATGCTTGTTGATACCACCTGCCACCTGATTACTTAAATTACTTTTACTTTTGTTTTTGTCAATTAGTGTTAAAATGAAAAATAACCACTTTGGAAAAAGATCAAGTTCAAATGTCAAGTATCCGTTATTCAATATCTGTAAACTAACAATAATTAACTCTTGAAAAGCGCTATAATTTTTCCATCCAAACTGCTAATTTACTACCTATTCCTCAAAAAGAAATACAAGTTGCTTCAAATGTTGCACAATCAGTCATTCTGTTAGGATTGCTCTTGTTTTCAAATGGTGAATATCTGTTTGAAAGAAACTCTTAATTTCAAGGAGCCAGTACCCTACACACAGCTTTGATGATCTAATTAACTAATTAATCTCTTAACAGTGATCTCTCATTCTGTTAGAAAGACTTGAACCATTATCCTGAATGGTAGAGTGACACGTTGCTTTTCCTACCTTGAAACCTTGAACATGACAGAGCGTACAATGTACAGTACTGTATATACAAAGGGTTGGCTATACTGACAATGTTAAACGGTCATTTGAATGACAACCCGCAAAAAGAAACTGTTTTTATGTCTGGTTGTTTTGGGGTACAGTGCTCTGTGGTGCCTACCAGAGGGGGGGAGCTACAATAGGTTGTGACCAGGATGTGATGGGTCTGCAGTGATGTTGCCTGCCTGTTTCCTGACTCTGGAGGTGTATATGTCCTGAATGGAGGGCAGGTTGGCACCAGTGATTTTCTCTGCAGACTTAACTGTCCGTTGTAGTCTGACCCTGTCCTGTTTGGTGGCCGGTCCAAACCAGACGGTGATGGATGTGCAGAGGACAGACTGGATTATTGCAGTGTAGAAATGAATCAACAGTTCCTGAGGCAGATTGAATTTCTTGAACTGGCGGAAAAAGTACATCCTCTGCTGGGCCTTTTTGATGATTGTGTCTATGTCGGATGCCCACCTTAGGTCCTGGGAGATTGTGGAAGACAGAAATCTGTAGGTGTTCACTGTAGACATCATGCTGTTAAGTGTGGTGAGGTGAGGGGCGGGCAGCGTTTGGGGGGCTCCTGAAGTCCACTGTCATCTCCACTGTTTTGAGTGTGTTCAGCTCCAGGTTGTCATGGCCGCACCAGAGGGCCAGCTGATCAACCTCCCATCTATATGCAGACTCGTCACAATCCTGGATAAGGCCAATGATTGTTGTGTCGTCTGCAAACTTAAGGAGTTTGACAGACGGGTCACCTGAGGAGGAGTCATTTGTGTAGAGGGAAAAGATTAGATGGGAGAGTACACATCCCTGGGGGGCACCAATGCTGATTGTGCGGCTGCTGGATGTGATTTTCCCCAGCCTCACCAGCTGCCTCCTGTCTCTAAGGAAGTTTTTAATCCACTGGCAGATGGGGGCTAGTACAGTGAGTTTGGAGTGGAGGATATCACACAGCTGAAGTCCAGAAACAGGACCCTTGCGTATGTCCCTGGAGATTCGAGGTGTTGGAAGATGTAGTGCCATCCCATGTTGACTGCATCCTCCACTGACCTGCTTGTTCGGTAGGCAAACTCCAGGGGGTCGAGCAAGGGGCCTGTGATTTCCTTCAGGTGGGCCAACACCAGTCTCTCGAAGGATTTCATGACCACAGACATTGGGGCAATGGGCCTGTAGTCATTTAATCCTGTGATACGGGGTTTCTTGGGGACTGGGATGGTAGTGGAGCTCTTGAAGCAGGAGGGGACTTCACACAACTCCAGTCTGTTGAAGATCAGTGTGAAAATGGGGGCCAGCTGGTCAGCACAGACTTTCAGAAAGGAGGGTGACACGCCATCTGGGCCCGGTGCCTTCCTGGCCTTCTGTCTCTGGAAGAGCTGGCACATGTCCTCAATACAGATCCTGAGTGTGGGTGGGGGTTCAGTGGGGAGGGGGGAGTGGCTGGCAGGGAGTGCAGTTAGTTGTGTGTTGTGGCCGGAGAGGCGGAGGGGTGTGGAAGTTTGCTTTTCAAACCTGCAGTAAAACCCATTTAGGTCGTCAGCCAGTTATGGTTCCCTGCAGTGTGGGGAGATGGACTCCTGTAGTTGATAATGTCTTTCAAACCGCTCCAGACTGATGATGGTTCGTTGGCAGAAAACCTGTTTTTCAACTTTTCAGAGCAGCACCTTTTTTCCCCACTCTGATGAGTGGATGAAACATTTCTCTCAGTAAACGTCGTGTCCAGATGAACCGATTCAACTTTCTGCGATTTCCTTACCTGGATTATTAATTACGCATAATGAAATTTCTCCCCCTAAATGTCAACATCAAATTAATCATATTTAATGGTTTAATTAATTTATCTGTTTCAGAAAACCATTCTGCTTCTGGTAATGAATTACTTAATCTAATTCTATCAATTGAAATCAGCCTGTCAGGCATCATTTTGTCACTCGGTCTGATTTTGAACAGTTGCCTAGCAACATCATGCTAGTTAGTGAGCTAGCTAGCTATCAAGAAAGAGTCTTGTGAAGTCGACCTCCTGAGAATTGTCTGTGTTCAGAGAGGGGGCACTAACATTTATAACAAATCAAATTACACGTCTGAAGCTGAAAAAATGATGCTCCTAACATTACTATAGCACTATAAAGCTTCTCCAACTGAATTAAAGTCGTTGGAATGGATCTTTAAGTTAAATTCATGCTTGGTCTCTCGCATATTCATCAGCTGTAACTCAACAGTGTCAAGTGTGATGTCTAATTTCTGCTTTAGAGAAGGGTTCTGTCCATTCCAAGGTAAAAAGATCATGTAAAAGGGCAGCATTTTTACAATCTGTATTAGCTATCTGATCAGAATGTGTAACAATCATTGACGCAATCTGCAAAACTCTGGATGAACACAACATTAAGGAACAATTGTGAGTGGTTATGAATGTGAAATTTCTGTTGATTGATGGCTATCAGCGGCACGGTGGCGCAGTGGTTAGCGTGGTCGCCTCACAGCAAGAAGGTCCTGGGTTCGAGCCCCGGGGGAGTCCAACCTTGGGGGTCGTCCCGGGTCGTCCTCTGTGTGGAGTTTGCATGTTCTCCCCGTGTCTGCGTGGGTTTTCTCCGGGGGCTCCGGTTTCCTTCCACAGTCCAAACACATGTAGGTCAGGTGAACCGACCGTACTAAATTGCCCCTAGGTGTGAATGTGTGTGTGTGATGGCCTGGTGGCCTGTCCAGGGTGTGTCCCCACCTGCCGTCCAATGACTGGTGCGATAGGCTCCAGCATCCCCGTGACCCTGAGAGCAGGATAAGCAGTTTGGATAATGGATGAATGGATGATGGCTATCAAAAGTGACAACAAAGTATACTGTGTAATAAGCCAGAATCAGATGTAGTCTTGAAATATCAGCAGGACTGTCATTTTGTCTTTCTAGGCGGTGACGTTGCCCATGACTATGACCGATGGGAAGTGGCACCACGTGTGTGTGACATGGTCGACAAGGGATGGCCAGTGGGAGGCCTACCAGGATGGGGTGAAGAAGGGCTCAGGAGTGAATCTGTCTGCCTGGCACCCCATCAAACCAGGAGGGATCTTTATCATGGGACAGGAGCAGGTTAGAGCTGTGCTTTGTATGAAGCTGTCCATATGCGTATATCAAGATATATAAGTACTTCTATGTATTACTTACCCGCTCTTTTACTCATTTTATGTGTTATCCTTCTTTTGAGATTCAATAAAGGCTTCGAATCACTATCTTGAGATTTCAAAACTATCTATCGAACTATCTATGTAAAACAACAATCTCACTCGGCTCTACACAGGACACTCTGGGAGGCCGCTTCGACGCCACCCAGTCCTTCGTGGGAGAAATGTCTGATCTCCAGTTCTGGTCCCGGGTGCTGACCCCCAGTGAGATTTACAGCCAGGCCAGCTGTGGAGGCCACCTCACCGGGGACGTCATATCCTGGTCTGAGGCCACTGTGGAGCTCCATGGTGGTATCACCAAGTACCCCTTTGACCCCTGCCACTGAGGACCACAACTAGATTTCCACACCCAGCTTTGTGGACTACAGTTCCTGTCTATTGTAACTGCAGTAGATAACAACCCTTGCCAAAGTGGCTGAAGAGGGGGAATATGGTGATTTAATCACGGATTAAAGATAAGGGGTTGGATTGTTTTGAAGAAAAAGGTGTTCTCTAGGTTCCTGCCAAAACCAGCTTGCAGGAGGTGAAGATAGTACTGAGTGGTATCAGCTGGTCTGTGTTGAAATCATCCTGATGTAGCTGCACTTTAAAGGTTTTTATCATCCTTTTTTGTATACATGTAAATCTAAGACTATATCAGAAATATCCTATTTTTATGTAAATTATGCAAGTTGTAGGTGTAAACTACCCTACCACGCTCTTTCCCGATTCACTCATTTACCCTTCCTTTGTTTTAAAAACATGTTTTGGGAGGACTGTTCCAGCATTTGGTCCACTTTACAGCTGACATTTAAAGCACTTTAGACCACATGTGATTGTGACTGAATGGAAACACACTCAGCATTGATATGTGTCTCTCGTATACAAACAGAAATGGGATTTCTCTCTCTTTCATTAAGGTCTTTCTGTCACAGAATGCCACACATGCCATCTAGTCTAGTATCCTATGTCCTTTGACAGTAAGCACCTTGCCTCGCTTGTTCCCCTGCTGAAAGTTCCCTGGCGGTCAGTTTTGGATAAACAAGTTTCTAGCTTAGCTAGCTGCCATCTGACCGAGTCAACGTTTGCTGTTTGGTTGGATCCATGCAGGACCATTTCTGTCAGTTCAAATATCTGCAGTTTTGTGGATTTCAGACACAAACTAAGACTTTGTTCTTAATGTCGCCTGATGTGTTCCTGGAACTGGTTTTGTTCTTGGATGCATCCATACCTGGATTTCGTGCAGATGTGTTCTTTCTAATTACAGTCAGACTACTTAAGATGCATTTTAATGCCAGATGTAAAGTTGGCTTATGTTTACTGTGTTCCTAAGGATACATCCCACCCCTACTTTGAACATTTTATACTGACAGTAAAAAAGGGTTTTCTGATGTTGCCATGGTGAAGGATGGAATTTGTCACACCTCCCAGTGGCATCAAGATGGGATCGTCTCAGCAGTGTTGGACTACACTATGGATACCTGCGAAAATGTCCCGTTGTGGATTATAACCTGATGGATTATATCCTGATGGATTATAACCTGATGGATTATAGCCTGGTGGATTATAATCTGATGGATTATATCCTGATGGATTATAGCTTGATGGATTATATCCTGATGGATTATAGCCTGATGGATTATAACCTGATGGATTATAACCTCATGGATTATAACCTGATGGATTATAACTTGATGGATTATAACCTGATGGATTATATTCTGATGGATTATAGCCTGATGGATTATAACCTGATGGATTATATTCTGATGGATTATAGCCTGATGGATTATATCCTGATGGATTATAATCTGATGGATTATAACCTGATGGATTATATTCTGATGGATTATAGCCTGATGGATTATAATCTGATGGATTATAACCTCACGGATTATAACCTCATGGATTATAACCTGATGGATTATATCCTGATGGATTATATTCTGATGGATTATAGCCTGATGGATTATAACCTGATGGATTATATTCTGATGGATTATAGCCTGATGGATTATAACCTGATGGATTATAGCCTGATGGATTATAGCATGATGGATTATAGCCTGATGGGTTATATCCTGATGGATTATAGTCTGATGGATTATAGTTTGATGGATTATAGCCTGATGGATTATAGTCTGATGGATTATAGCATGATGGATTATAGCATGATGGATTATAGCCTGGTGGATTGTAGCCTGGTGGATATATAACCTTATGGTTTATAACCTGGTGGATGTATAACCTGTGTCATAACCTGATTGTAATGCCAAGACAAGCACCACTTCGAAACCTTGTTCCCATTTTCCTCCTAAACTAGAGGGCCAAATGTGTGCGACTTTTTAACATATTTTGTCATAATATTGTCTTTGTTACACTGACTATTTAGTTTTTCAACTGAATGTTGGCCATGGCGGCAGATCAATGTAAATTATATATTCAAAACATTGAGAATATAACCACAACATAAAAGTACACATCAGTACCACAAAAGACTTGCTTATTCTCGCCTTGGTGTCCGTCGTAAACTTCACATACCGAGATGTTTAGTAGGTCGTTTTCTGTTTTGTTTGGTTATTCCTTGTGTTTCGGGCTGTAAATATGTTGTCATGAGTTAATTGTCAGTTGCTGCGTGTTTAATCAACAGTTCCTTCCTTGTGTGTAAGCCAAAACTATACACTATAAGACTGTAAAAGTGTAAAACTTGAAAGAGGAAAAAATACACTGTAAAAGTTGTTAAATATTTGTAAATAAGTCAAGATTTTGAATAAAACTATTGCATATTTTATGAAGCGACACTGGACTGCGAACTAATGCCCTGTAACTACAAGTAACGTGAGAGTATTCTCTGGTGAACTAGTACTGCTCTTCTCCAAGTGAGTAGTATTAATACAACAGGTACAAGGACGTTTACTATATGGAGCATTAGAGTTTCCATACCATGATTATTAATACATGTGTATTACTTTCTTTTCTTTAAATTTTGAATAAAATGCACAAAGGATCCCCCCTTTTTCTCCCCAGTTGTACCCATCCTATTACCCCACTCTTCTGAGCCGCCCCGGTCTCTGCTCCACCCCCTCTGCTGATCCGGGGAGGGCTGCAGGCTACCACATGTCTCCTCCCATACATGTGGAGTCGCCAGCCGCTTCTTTTCACCTGACAGTGAGGAGTTTCACCGGGGAGACGTAGCACGTGGGATGATCACCCTATTCCCCCCGAACAGGCGCCCCGACTGACCAGAGGAGGCGCTAGTGCAGCGACCAGGACACATACCCACATCTAGCTTCCCACCCACAGACATGGCCAATTGTGTCTGTATGGGGACTCGAACCGGCGATGCCCGTGTTGGTACGCAACGGAATACCGCTACACACAAAAGCACAAAAGAGTAAACTCTTCTGCTGGTTACCACAGACGTTAGCATAGCAGCCCATAAAACATGGCTAGCTCTGCCATTAGGGGATTACATCACTACTGGAGCTCATCTCTGACCAATCAGATCACTCACTCACTCTCTCACACACACACATGAAGACAAGAACATAACAGCACAGACAGAGCAGTTTAAAATACACTGATCAGCCAAAATATTTAAACCACTGACAGGGGAAAGTGAATAGCAGTAATAATCTCGTCACAGTGGCACCTGTCAAGGGGTGGGATGTATTAGTCAGGACGGTCAGTTCTTGATGTGTTGGAAGCAGGGTAAGCGTAAGGATCTGAGTGACTTTGACGAGGGCCAAATGGTGATGGCTAGACGACTGGGTCAGAGCATCTCCAAAACGACAGGTCTTGAGGGGTGTTCCTGGTATGCAGTGGTCAGTACCTACCAAAAGTGGTCCAAGGAAGGACAACTAGAGAGCCGGCAACAAGGTCATGGGCACCCGAGTCTCATTGATGCTGACGGGGGGCGAAGGCTAGCCTGTCTGGTCCGATCCCACAGAAGAGCTACTGTAGCTCAAACTGCTGAAAAAGTTCATGCTGGCCATGATAGACAGGTGTCAGAACACACAGCGCCTCACAGCTTGCTGCATACCCCGGGGCTGTGTAGCTGCAGACCGTCCAGAGTTCTCATGATGACCCCTGCAATGGAAGAAGGTGGCCTGGTCTGATGAATCATGTTTTCTTTTACATCATGTGGATGGCCGGGTGCAGGTGTGCGTCGTTTACCTGGGGAAGAGATGGCACCAGGATGCACCATGGCAGGGGTGGGCAATCTTATCCAGAAAGTGGGTGAAGGTTTTTGTTCCCCAAGCAGTTACACACCTGTGTCTCCTAATCAAGGTCCTCAGCAGAAACTCTACTGGTTGATTAGTGGGATCAGGTGTGTAGCTGCTTGGTTGGAACAAAGACCAAAAGCCCTTTCTGGAGAAGATTGCCCACCCCTGCACTATGGGGAGAAGGGAAGCCGGCAGAGGCAGTGTGATGTTCTGGGCAATGTTCTGCTGGGAGACCTTGGGTCCTGGCATTCATGTGGATGTTACTGTGACATGTACCACCTACCTAAACATCGTTGTAGACCAGGTCCACCCCTTCATGGTAACGGTATTCCCTGATGGCCGTGGCCTCCTTCAGCAGGATAATGCTCCCTGCCACACTGCACAACTTGTTCAGGAACGGGTTGAGGAACATGACAAGGAGTTCAAGGTGTTGCCTCGGCCTCCAAATTCCCAAGATCTCAATCCGATCCAGCATCTGTGGGATGTGCTGGAAAAACAAGTCCGGTCCATGGAGGCCCCACCTCGCAACTTACAGGACCTAAAGGATCTGCTGCTTAAGGTCTTGGTGCCAGATACCAGAGGACACCTTCAGAGATCTTGTGGAGTCCATGCCTCGACGGGTCAGAGCTGTTTTACTGACACGAGGGGGACCTACACAATATGAGGCAGGTGGTTGTAATGTTTTGGCTGAATGGTGTCTCTATAAGCCGAGCTGTGTTTGAGCCGTCATCAGACGTGTCTCTGGATTATAGGGCCTGTGATTGACAAGCTGGAAATGGCCGCCCAGGAGTCAGGGGTTAAAGCACAGATAAGCACATGAAAACACCCCCCTCTCTGAAGTAAGTTGCCGAGGGGCTTATGAACACGGGACAGGTAGTGGTGGTGGTGGTGGTGGTGGGGGGGGTGAGGGGAGGGGGGGATATTGTCTTCGGCGGTTTATTTTAGCACCATATAGTCTTAAAGTGTCAAGAAGTCCAAGCCACCACAAGGCCCTGGCACGTGGCGATGCGTCCATAACCTCGGTGGTGTCGTCGAGGGTGAACGAACGTATCCACCCGTTGCCTTTTAAAGACGAAGATACTGCAGGAAACGTCACTTCCTGCACGGCCAACATGACAAGTGACCAGCGGCGATAAGGTCAAAGGTCCATTACGTTTTACAATCCTCCTTTAGTAGACGCTTACAAAATGAGTCAGCAGGTGTCATGGGGGGGTAACAGGTGGAACAAAGGGGTAAATGGCAGGAAGCATGAGGGTGTCAGGCTCCCACAAGGTCACATGACAGCCAACAAACTAAACAGCAGAGCTCAAATAAGCAGAAACATGACTGAAAACTCAACAACCGCTTTGTGGCCAGTGGGAAACCGAGGAAAACTGGACAGGAACCCGGACTGGGACTGGTGTCAGAGCAGGACAAGAGATGCAACGTAGAAACCGGGGCTGGAGTGGCCGGAACCGGGAGAGGCCATGACAACCGGTATGTTGGTGTGTCAACCTACAGACCTCGCCGAGCCCTGACCAGTAATCATATCATAGCCAAAGAGTTTGGGTCATGTTGAGGGCAATTAGTGTAAGCGCATGACGGGTAGCTCACCAATTAGTGACGTGGGTAACGGGGGATTTAAATTCAGCTGGACGATGTCACAAATCCATATGACAGCCTGGTTGAGTGGGTTTCAGCTCAAGATGGGGCTGGGAAATGAAGGGTTTAGAGCCACTGCTGAACTGAATAAGCTCATTTGTAGCTCTGCTGGGAGTGGGAGTGGGAGTGGGATGACCCCCCAAGGTCGGACATCTCCGGTGTTCGAACCCGGGACCTTCTCGCTGCGAGGACACCGCTGCGCCACCGTGCCGCCTACCGTGCATGTGAGGGAGTAAAACCTCAGCATGTTTACACCGAATGAGGAGTTAATTAAAAGATACGAGAATTTGTCCATTACAGATTGGAAACTTCAGAATTAAGTGATTTTTAAATGGACACCTTAAGATTTTGTTTTTCACCTTACCTTAGTGTGTACAAAGGACAGTTTATTGTTGTTTTTTTTTAAAGCAAATGGTACAACTGTCCGGAAATATATGTTTTCCACCATGACGGGATGAGACTGGGTATTGAACTGAGTTTTACGGTGCAAAATAACGAACACGTTTTACTGAACTAATATCAGGGAAGCACACAAGCCACAACTAGAGGGCCGGGAAATTTGTTGGGAAGAGGATGTTGGGGGGGGGGGTCGACAGAGGTCTGGGGGAAGATTGTTGCACCGTGGCATAAAGGCTCACGTGAAGCACAGTCACAACTCGTTCATTATAAGGTGATCGATAGAAGCTACTGGACCCCATGTAGACTGGCCAAACTGAAGCTAAGGGACAGTGGTGCTTGCTGGAGATGTGGGAAGGAGTCTGGGACTCTAGTACATCTACTGTATTATTGGGAGAAGACAGTATGTATGTGGGACAACATTGTTGTTTGTCTGAATGGGATGTTGAAGTTGTCACTGATTAAAACCCCCGGCACTGTGTCTTTTGGGACTGTTACCAGAAAAGGTCAGAATGTCTGATCGGGTGGAGCTATGGGTACAGCTGGCTTTGATACCTGGCTGTAGAATCAACCTGAGACCCTGGAAATCCTCAGCTCCTTCAACCTACAATGAATGGATGGAAACAATGTATCAGATGGCAACATATGAAGGAGTCGCCTATAGAGTGGCGGGTGGAGAGGACATGTTTAAGGAGGTCTGGGGGCTTATTCTTCACAGAATGTGGACATGGAAATAGATGATTACTCTGCATGAATATTCATACGGACTCTATGGCTACGTGTCTTGTCTGATTGTTTTGTTTTTCATTTGTGTATGTTTACTTTGTTTGTTTTTTGTGTTTGGGTGTATGTTGTTGAAAAACAGCAAAAGAGGACAGTTGAGTTTGTTGGATACTTGTGTTATGACGCATTGTGTTTGTGGATGCCATTGTTGATCCGTCCAGAAAAATATTGTAATCGGTTATTTTCTTGCCTGGTGCGGGATACGATACGAAGTGTACTGCACCGTAAGGCGACATCACTAACCGCTCGGCTAAAGGGTCAGACCCGTTAGCTAGCTAGGGGCTAACGTGTCTTATTAGTAGTTTACAGCAGTTTTGGTTCGGTAGAGCAGTGGTTCTCAACCTTTTTGGGGTCCTGGACCCCCTGCGTATTTTTGATCTACCCTGAGGACCCCTCCACCTGATCTTGGGGGAGGGGGGCTGCAATTTGATAGAAACAGTAGAAACTGCATTTTAAATTGCATTATAGCATTTATTCACTCTTTGGGGCAAAAATAAGAGCTTTCAGTTGTAACTTAGATATAGTTAACAAAACAGAATTCTTATGCAGTAACTTTCAGATATATGTAACAAAACAGAATATGTATTCAGTAACTTCCAGATATATGTAACAAAACAGAATATGTATTCAGTAACTTTCAGATATATGTAACAACACAGAATATGTATTCAGTAACTTTCAGATATATGTAACAAAACACAATATGTATTCAGTAACTTTCAGATATATGTAACAACACAGAATATGTATTCAGTAACTTTCAGATATATGTAACAAAACAGAATATGTATTCAGTAACTTTCAGATATATGTAACAAAACAGAATATGTATTCAGTAACTTTCATATATATGTAACAAAACAGAATATGTATTCAGTAACTTTCAGATATATGTAACAAAACAGAATATGTATTCAGTAACTTTCAGATATATGTAAAAATTCAGAATATGTATTCAGTAACTTTCAGATATATGTAACAACAGAATTCTTATGCAGTAACTTTTAACAATGCAAACGGGAGCGAGATCTCTTATTAAAATACAATAAATGACACTTGTGAAACAGATGTAATTAGAGAAAAAAGTCCTGTTACCCTTTATAGTTTAGGTAGATAAAGGTCTCAGTCACATTTGAGTGAAATAATCCTATTTCTGTAAATGTCATAGGATCTTTTTTTTAAAGATATTTTATTTTCACGGACCCCTTGCAATTACACCACGGACCACTAGGGGTCCGCGGACCCCCGGTTGAGAACCACTGCGGTAGAGGACTTGGGTTTGAGGGAGCTCAGCTGAATAAACTTAAATAAACACGGCGTCGTTACAAGCAGACCACGTGATCTGGCATATCAGCGACCCACATCACCCGCTGCCGAATGAACCGCTGCCGAGTCGTGGCTCCGAGAAGTCACATGGTCGCCAACGCCTCGCGACGGTCACGTGACCGAGTCCGTATCCTTCTTGACCTCTGACCTTTCCAGACAGGCGGCGAAGCCAGTACCGGAAGTGGGCGTGTTCTTCTCCCTGCTCTGCTTCCTGTTGCCCGTAGCCGCTCCGCCCCGGGGTTTGAGTACCGTGAGTATTTGTACCGTGAGTATTTGTAACGTGAGTATTTGTACCGTGAGTATTTGTACCGTGAGTATTTGTAACGTGAGTATTTGTACCGTGAGTATTTGTACCGTGAGTATGAGTCCATGCTGGCTGGGACTTGTCATCGGGCAGACAAACAGCGACGTGAGCTAAACTAACGACACTTTCAGAAGAAACGGTAATAAGACTTTACACTTTTTACATGACTTGGGCCGGTTCGCGGTAACATTTATTTCCGCTTCCGGTGTGGGAAGATGGCGGCGCGAACTCACGTTTGCAGCGGCCTCACTCACTACAGTCCGTGTAGTGTCTTTGTCCACGTCTGCGCCTGTTGTCTTCGTGTGATGGCTGGGGGAGCCTGGTCTGCCGCGTCCTGTGGGCCCAGGGACCACAGCACTGACCGGAGCTGGACCACCGAGGGCGGTCTGACGGGACGCGGAAGCGGGGCAGGCTAAGCTAACTGCTAGCCCATGCAGACACTGATTTATTATTTATTTGTTTATTTTAGTTAGTCTGGATATATTGTTAGTTTAGATATGTGTTAGTTTACTTATATGTGTAGTTTGGTGGATATATGTGTTAGTTTGGTGGATATAT
The DNA here is from genome assembly GCF_029633865.1 of Lampris incognitus. NCBI lineage: Eukaryota > Metazoa > Chordata > Actinopteri > Lampriformes > Lampridae > Lampris > Lampris incognitus. The sequence goes on along the minus strand of NC_079228.1, from coordinate 39,271,390 downwards.
TGTGTTAGTTTGGTGGGTATATGTGTTAGTTTGGTGGATATATGTGTTAGTTTGGTGAATATATGTGTTAGTTTGGTGGATATATGTGTTAGTTTGGTGGATATATTGTGTTAGTTTGGTGGATATATGTGTTAGTTGGGTGGATATATTGTGTTAGTTTGGTGGATATATGTGTTAGTTTGGTGGATATATGTGTTAGTTTGGTGGATATATTGTGTTAGTTTGGATATTTGTGTTAGTTTGGTGGATATATGTGTTAGTTTGGTGGATATATGTGTTAGTTTGGTGGATATATTGTGTTAGTTTGGTGGATCTTTGTGTTAGTTTACTTATATGTGTAGTTTGGTGGATATATTGTGTTAGTTTGGTGGATATATTGTGTTAGTTTGGTGGATATATGTGTTAGTTTGGTGGATATATGTGTTAGTTTGGTGGATATATTGTGTTAGTTTGGATATATGTGTTAGTTTGGTGGATATATTGTGTTAGTTTGGTGGATCTTTGTGTTAGTTTACTTATATGTGTAGTTTGGTGGATATATTGTGTTAGTTTGGTGGATATATGCGTTAGTTTGGTGGATATATGCGTTAGTTTGGTGGATATATGTGTTAGTTTACTTATATGTGTAGTTTGGATTTGTACGTTAGTTTAGATATATGTGTTAGTTTACTTATATGTGTAGTTTGGATTTGTACGTTAGTTTAGATATATGTGTTACTTTGGTGGATGTTTGTGTTAGTTTGGATATGTGTTAGTTTGGTGGATATGTGTTAGTTTGGTGGATATATTGTGTTAGCTTGGTGGATATATTGTGTTAGTTTGGTGGATATATTGTGTTAGTTTGGTGGATATATTGTGTTAGTTTGGTGGATATATGTGTTAGTTTGGTGGATATATGTGTTAGTTTGGTGGATATATTGTGTTAGTTTGGTGGATATATGTGTTAGTTTGGTGGATATATTGTGTTAGTTTGGTGGATATATGTGTTAGTTTGGTGGATATATGTGTTAGTTTGGTGGATATATGTGTTAGTTTGGGGGATATATTGTGTTAGTTTGGTGGATATATTGTGTTAGTTTGGTGGATATATGTGTTAGTTTGGTGGATATATGTGTTAGTTTGGTGGATATATTGTGTTAGTTTGGTGGATATATGTGTTAGTTTACTTATATGTGTAGTTTGGTGGATATATTGTGTTAGTTTGGTGGATATATGTGTTAGTTTGGTGGATATATGTGTTAGTTTGGGGGATATATTGTGTTAGTTTGGTGGATATATTGTGTTAGTTTGGTGGATATATGTGTTAGTTTGGTGGATATATGTGTTAGTTTGGTGGATATATTGTGTTAGTTTGGTGGATATATGTGTTAGTTTACTTATATGTGTAGTTTGGTGGATATATTGTGTTAGTTTGGTGGATATATTGTGTTAGTTTGGTGGATATATGTGTTAGTTTAGATATATGTGTTAGTTTGGTGGATCTTTGTGTTAGTTTAGATATATGTGTTAGTTTGGTGGATCTTTGTGTTAGTTTACTTATATGTGTAGTTTGGTGGATATATTGTGTTAGTTTGGTGGATCTTTGTGTTAGTTTGGATATATGTGTTAGTTTGGTGGATATGTGTTAGTTTACTTATATGTGTAGTTTGGATTTGTACGTTAGTTTAGATATATGTGTTAGTTTGGTGGATCTTTGTGTTAGTTTGGATATGTGTTAGTTTGGTGGATATGTGTTAGTTTGGTGGATATATTGTGTTAGTTTGGTGGATATATTGTGTTAGTTTGGTTGATATATTGTGTTAGTTTGGTGGATATATTGTGATAGTTTGGTGGATATATTGTGTTAGTTTGGTGGATATATTGTGTTAGTTTGGTGGATATATGTGTTAGTTTGGTGGATATATTGTGTTAGTTTGGTGGATATATGTGTTAGTTTAGATATGTGTTAGTTTACTTATATGTGTAGTTTAGATATATGTGTTAGTTTGTGTATATGTGTTAGTTTGGATTTGTGTGTTAGTTTGGATATGTGTGTTCTTGTAGTTTTTGGTCTTTGTGTTGCACTGTTGTGCGAAACCATGTTTGTTTAATTTCCAACAAGTCCTCCAACCCATACGACCACATGGGTCGTTTGTCCTCTAACACGACCCTCAGGAGCGTTTCCTAAATTAGCGCCCCCTACCGGCGGCAGGAGGTATGCCACAGACACTTCTCGCCTCTGTGCATTGTGGGTTTTTAAAACAACGTGAGAACAATAGAACATGTAGTCAGCGCGTTGTTGTGTTGTGTCTCCGTCTAGTATAGTAACCGAGGTCGCTGTTGGCAGCATGTTTACCTATGAATGACGTCATCAGCGCTAACTTAACGTTAGCCACCAGTTAGCAAGTCAGCTAGCGTGGACATCATAACCGCTAGGTGACGTTACACTTTGCTTTTATTAATATTCCTTCTCACGGCAGCTTATGGGAGGAGAAGCTTGTTGTTACGGGGGAAGTAACGAGTTATAAGTACGGAGGAGCACCAGGAAGTAGCGTATTACATAACTATAGCTCCTAATAAGCTCCTTGTACAGACCACCTGTGGGTGGTGTTCTGATGGAGGACGGTCTCTTAATTTCCTGTGCGCAAGTGCATGAAATGAAAGGACGAAGCGTTTCTGATTCTGATCACACTGATGTTTTACACCACATCTGGATCAGATTAATCTGTATTACAGGTCACGGAGGTGTATTACATATTGTCTTACATATCATGTAGGTGCAGCCTCCACCCATCAGATATGAAGATGTTCCTCTGCCCCGCCCTGTCCTCCATCATCAGTACCAGGAATGAAGCGGTTAGAAGACAGAAGCGCTGCAGCAACATTGTCCTGTTTTCTAGTCCAGTGAGTGACGGTAAATGTGGTTTTCTACTTATGAAGCGACTGGCAGTGGAAACCCTGTGGTTCCTCCACCTGCTGCTGTGTTGTGCTCGTTCATTACAAACACAACGTGTTGTTATTTTTACCCCGCTGTTGGAGTCCGCGGTCGCTGGTTCCAGACAACGGCAGCAGTTGATTACCGGCAGCAGCCGAAAATCTGTGAAATCCTCCTGCTTTTACCACGACAACACATCTCACAGCTGCTGGTCTGGTGTCCATGGAAACGATTGCTGAGACAGTGTGTGCGGTGTTTGTTTTTATGTGTGTGTGTGTGTGTGTGTGTGTGTGTGTGTGTGTGCGTCACAGTGGTGCAGATCACCTTAACCTTCCATTCCCAGACAACCTTGCAGGAGGCCAAACTGAAAGACGTGTCGCGTGGGCTGGACCTCCTCAACCACTCCTACCAGCACCTCTTCTCCCAATACTCCACCAGTACTGCCCAGTGACCAGCCAACACTACCACCGGTGGTGAGCCCCGGGTGTCTATGGGGGAGATGTGCCATCTCTTTATACAGGACAGGGCTGACTGGATCACCAGCCAGTACCGCTGTATGACACTAGGGGGCACTCTGGTCATGGTCGGCACAACGGAGGAACAGGTGAACACAAACACAAGCTCGTGCTCTCTCTCTCTCTCTTTTTCTCTCTCACGCCCTGTCTATCCATTTCAACTGCTGTATTCATTTCTCTTCTCTCAGGCCGGTGGTTCTCAATCAGGTCCTCGGGTACCAGCAGTACTGAGGGTTTTCTAATCCTGCAAGTGGTTTGTTACATTCACCTGTTGTTCCGGGTTTAAGCACCTCTGATGGGGGCTGAGTAACTGGAACAACAGCTGACTAATGAAGTACTAGAATAGAAAACTGGGGGCACCTGAGGACCTGATTGAGAACCGCTGATCGATGGGGTGCTATAACGTCCGCACCGGTGTTTTCATGGGCACAAAGCAGTGTCTTTGTCATCCCTTAATAGTTATAACAGGGTGTCTGTGTATTAGGCCTGAGAATAACAGACGGAGCACTTGTGGGTGTGTGATGGGTGATGATGAGACCCCCTCCGCTCTGAGAACCATCACATGATGAGACCCCTCCGCTCTGAGAACCATCACATGATGAGACCCCCTCCGCTCTGAGAACCATCACATGATGAGACCCCTCCACTCTGAGAACCATCACATGATGAGACCCCTCCGCTCTGAGAACCATTACATGATGAGACCCCCTCCGCTCTGAGAACCATCACACGATGAGACCCCTCCGCTCTGAGAACCATCACATGATGAGACCCCCTCCGCTCTGAGAACCATCACATGATGAGACCCCCTCCACTCTGAGAACCATCACATGATGAGACCCCTCCGCTCTGAGAACCATCACATGATGAGACCCCCTCCACTCTGAGAACCATCACATGATGAGACCCCCTCTGCTCTGAGAACCATCACACGATGAGACCCCCTCCGCTCTGAGAACCATCACATGATGAGACCCCCTCCGCTCTGAGAACCATCACACGATGAGACCCCTCCGCTCTGAGAACCATCACACGATGAGACCCCCTCTGCTCTGAGAACCATCACATGATGAGACCCCTCCACTCCGAACCATCACACGATGAGACCCCTCCGCTCTGAGAACCATCACATGATGAGACCCCTCCGCTCTGAGAACCATCACACGATGAGACCCCCTCTGCTCTGAGAACCATCACACGATGAGACCCCTCCGCTCTGAGAACCATCACACGATGAGACCCCCTCTGCTCTGAGAACCATCACACGATGAGACCCTTCCGCTCTGAGAACCATCACATGATGAGACCCCCTCTGCTCTGAGAACCATCACACGATGAGACCCTTCCGCTCTGAGAACCATCACATGATGAGACCCCTCCACTCCGAACCATCACACGATGAGACCCCTCCGCTCTGAGAACCATCACATGATGAGACCCCTCCACTCCGAACCATCACACGATGAGACCCCTCCACTCCGAACCATCACACGATGAGACCCCTCCGCTCTGAGAACCATCACATGATGAGACCCCTCCACTCTGAGAACCATCACATGATGAGACCCCTCCGCTCTGAGAACCATCACATGATGAGACCCCTCCGCTCTGAGAACCATCACATGATGAGACCCCCTCCGCTCTGAACCATCACACGATGAGACCCCTCCGCTCTGAGAACCATCACACGATGAGACCCCTGCGCTCTGAGAACCATCACATGATGAGACCCCCTCCGCTCTGAGAACCATCACACGATGAGACCCCCTCCGCTCTGAGAACCATCACACGATGAGACCCTTCCGCTCTGAGAACCATCACACGATGAGACCCTTCCGCTCTGAGAACCATCACATGATGAGACCCCTCCGCTCTGAGAACCATCACACGATGAGACCCCTCCGCTCTGAGAACCATCACACGATGAGACCCCTCCGCTCTGAGAACCATCACACGATGAGACCCCTCCGCTCTGAGAACCATCACACGATGAGACCCCTCCGCTCTGAGAACCATCACACGATGAGACCCCCTCCGCTCTGAGAACCATCACACGATGAGACCCCCTCCGCTCTGAGAACCATCACATGATGGGACCCCCTCCGCTCCGAACCATCACACGATGAGACCCCTCCACTCTGAGAACCATCACATGATGGACCCCCTCCGGTCTGAGAACCATCACATGATGAGACCCCTCCACTCTGAGAACCATCACGCGATGAGACCCCTCCGGTCTGAGAACCATCACATGATGAGACCCCTCCACTCTGAGAACCATCACACGATGAGACCCCTCCGCTCTGAGAACCATCACACGATGAGACCCCTCCGCTCTGAGAACCATCACATGATGAGACCCCTCCGCTCTGAGAACCATCACACGATGAGACCCCTCCGCTCCGAACCATCACACGATGAGACCCCTCCGATCTGAGAACCATCACATGATGAGACCCCTCCGCTCTGAGAACCATCACACGATGAGACCCCTCCACTCTGAGAACCATCACACGATGAGACCCCTCCACTCTGAGAACCATCACACGATGAGACCCCTCCGCTCTGAGAACCATCACACGATGAGACCCCTCCGCTCTGAGAACCATCACACGATGAGACCCCTCCGCTCTGAGAACCATCACACGATGAGACCCCTCCGCTCTGAGAACCATCACACGATGAGACCCCTCCGCTCTGAGAACCATCACACGATGAGACCCCTCCGCTCTGAGAACCATCACACGATGAGACCCCTCCGCTCTGAGAACCATCACACGATGAGACCCCTCCGCTCTGAGAACCATCACATCAGTTTGACTCATTTTGACACTGGACAAATGGAGAGACAACACAGTCCTCACCGCCACAGGGGAGGTAAAGACATGTCCTTATTGTCCTGAGAATTAATTTCTCCTGGAAGTGTGGAGGAGTGTGATGGTGTGTAGGTGCAGTATGTGCAGATGCAGTATGGAGTGTGTGCAGGTGCAGTATGTGCAGGTGCTGTATGGTATGTGTGTGCAGGTGCAGTATGGTGTGTGTGCAGGTGCAGTATGGTATGTGTGCAGGTGCAGTATGGTGTGTGTGCAGGTGCAGTATGGTGTGTGTGCAGGTGCAGTATGGTGTGTGTGCAGGTGCAGTATGGTATGTGTGCAGGTGCAGTATGGTATGTGTGCAGTATGGTGTGTGTGCAGGTGCAGTATGGTATGTGTGCAGTATGGTGTGTGTGCAGGTGCAGTATGGTGTGTGTGCAGGTGCAGTATGGTATGTGTGCAGGTGCAGTATGGTATGTGTGCAGGTGCAGTATGGTATGTGTGCAGTATGGTGTGTGTGCAGGTGCAGTATGGTGTGTGTGCAGGTGCAGTATGGTATGTGTGCAGGTGCAGTATGGTATGTGTGCAGGTGCAGTATGGTATGTGTGCAGGTGCAGTATGGTATGTGTGCAGGTGCAGTATGGTGTGTGTGCAGGTGCAGTATGGTGTGTGTGCAGTATGGTATGTGTGTGCAGGTGCAGTATGTGCAGGTGCAGTATGTGCAGGTGCAGTATGGTGTGTGTGCAGGTGCAGTATGGTGTGTGTGCAGGTGCAGTATGGTGTGTGTGCAGTATGGTATGTGTGTGCAGGTGCAGTATGTGCAGGTGCAGTATGTGCAGGTGCAGTATGGTGTGTGTGCAGGTGCAGTATGGTTTGTGTGCAGGTGCAGTATGTGCAGGTGCAGTATGTGCAGGTGCAGTATGGTATGTGTGCAGGTGCAGTATGGTATGTGTGCAGGTGCAGTATGGTGTGTGTGCAGGTGCAGTATGGTGTGTGTGCAGTATGGTATGTGTGTGCAGGTGCAGTATGTGCAGGTGCAGTATGGTGTGTGTGCAGGTGCAGTATGGTTTGTGTGCAGGTGCAGTATGTGCAGGTGCAGTATGTGCAGGTGCAGTATGGTGTGTGTGCAGGTGCAGTATGTGCAGGTGCAGTATGGTTTGTGTGCAGGTGCAGTATGTGCAGGTGCAGTATGGTTTGTGTGCAGGTGCAGTATGTGCAGGTGCAGTATGGTTTGTGTGCAGGTGCAGTATGTGCAGGTGCAGTATGGCGTGTGTGCAGGTGCAGTATGTGCAGGTGCAGTATGTGCAGGTGCAGTATGGCGTGTGTGCAGGTGCAGTATGTGCAGGTGCAGTATGTGCAGGTGCAGTATGGTTTGTGTGCAGGTGCAGTATGGTATGTGTGCAGGTGCAGTATGGTTTGTGTGCAGGTGCAGTATGGTGTGTGTGCAGGTGCAGTGTGTGCAGGTGCAGTATGGTGTGTGTGCAGGTGCAGTATGGTATGTGTGCAGGTGCAGTATGGTTTGTGTGCAGGTGCAGTATGTGCAGGTGCAGTATGTGCAGGTGCAGTATGTGCAGGTGCAGTATGTGCAGGTGCAGTATGTGCAGGTGCAGTATGGTTTGTGTGCAGGTGCAGTATGGTGTGTGTGCAGGTGCAGTATGTGCAGGTGCAGTATGTGCAGGTGCAGTATGTGCAGGTGCAGTATGTGCAGGTGCAGTATGGTATGTGTGCAGGTGCAGTATGGTGTGTGTGCAGTATGGTATGTGTGCAGGTGCAGTATGGTGTGTGTGCAGTATGGTGTGTGTGCAGGTGCAGTATGGTGTGTGTGCAGTATGGTGTGTGTGCAGGTGCAGTATGGTGTGTGTGCAGGTGCAGTATGGTGTGTGTGCAGTATGGTGTGTGTGCAGGTGCAGTATGGTGTGTGTGCAGTATGGTGTGTGTGCAGGTGCAGTATGGTGTGTGTGCAGGTGCAGTATGGTGTGTGTGCAGGTGCAGTATGGTGTGTGTGCAGGTGCAGTATGGTGTGTGTGCAGGTGCAGTGTGGTGTGTGTGCAGGTGCAGTATGGTGTGTGTGCAGGTGCAGTATGGTGTGTGTGCAGGTGCAGTATGGTGTGTGTGCAGCGTGGTGTGTGTGTGCAGGTGCAGTATGGTGTGTGTGCAGTATGGTGTGTGTGGAGGAGGAGTGTTAATACTGACTCCCTGTCATGGAGCTGCGTTTGAGAGCGCTGGGTGAAGAAGCCAGTCGGGTACTGAACCTGCTGCTGCTGTTGCTGGTTAAATAAACCAGTTCGGCTTCTCCAGCCGAGGTTTCAGCAGTGATACACATCTACACACTCATAAACATCTGACACACTTTCCCATGAAACATCAGCTGCTTGCTGCCCCCTTCACACGTACACTTACATGCACACACACACACACACACACACACACACACACACACACACACGCACACACACAGTGAATTCGATACTCCCCCTCCCTCTGTTAAGAGCAGATTTAAGACCTCTATGAAATACGGTGGCCTCTAGAGTCTAGAGAGACGGTCCCTGTTTGAGGTCACCTGAGAACAGACTCACACCAGTGACACCAGTTATTTTTATATATATAGAAACTTAGCACTAAAAGTAAGGAAATGTGTGTTTGGTAGATTATCTCTTTGTTGTAACAATGCTTCTTGGCAGTAAATCTTATATCAGGCAGCTGATTGTCAGCGCCTGGGGTACCAGAAGCTCAAAACAGGAGTCAATAGCAGCAGCAAACTAAGCTGTTTGGCATTGGCAGAGAAGATTTGACAAATTTTTCATGGGTGCAACCCACATACTCAGCTCTGCTGCTCGTCCCACAAATGCATGTTCCTTACACATGTGGCGCCATTTAAAAGGCAAATAAACAGGCTTTCCAACGCTATAACATTTACTGCCAAGAAGCATTGTTACAACAAAGACATCATCTACCAAACACACATTTCCTTACTTTTTGTGCTAAGTACATAGTATATACACACACACACACACACACACACGTATATATATATGCAGCACAGTGGTTAGCGTGGTCGCCTCACAGCAAGAAGGCTCCGGGTTCGAGCCCCGGGGTAGTCCAACCTTGGGGGTCGTCCCGGGTCGTCCTCTGTGTGGAGTTTGCATGTTCTCCCCGTGTCTGTGTGGGTTTCCTCCGGGTGCTCCGTTTCCTCCCACAGTCCAAAGACATGTGGGTCAGGTGGATCGGCCGTACTAAATTGCCCCTGTGTGTGTGTGTGGGGGGGGGGGTCTGTGTGATGGCCTGGCGGCCTGTCCAGGGTGTGTCCCTGCCTGCCATCCAATGACTGCTGGGATAGGCTCCACCATCCCCGCGACCCTGAGAGCAAGATAAGCGGTTTGGATAATGGATGGAAAAAATAATAATTATACATACATGTATATATATGTATATATATCACTGACTGTATATGAGACAGATCTGATCATGTGATCACTGTCTTTGCAGTGCGTGTGTGCGTGTGTGTGTGTGTGTGTGTGTGTGTGTGTGTGTGTGTGTGTGTGTGTGTGTGTGTGTGTCTCGCTTTACCGTGTGGTTTCATTGTCCCTGAGACCAACGGAACAAATTCCTAATAACTAAGTTAGTCTAGCAATAAAGTACTGGATTCATCTATCTATCTATCTGTCTATCTGTCTATCTGTCTATCTGTCTATCTATCTATCTATCTATCTATCTGTCTATCTGTCTATCTGTCTGTCTGTCTGTCTGTCTGTCTGTCTGTCTGTCTGTCTGTCTGTCATCACGATCCCCTTGTGGTTTCAGTCAAGTATTTGTGTATTATCGTTGTTTGGCCAGCAGATGGCAGTGCAGTCTTTACAATTAGTCTGATTATCAAGCGAGGCTTCCTCTTCTCCCCCCCCCCATAATGCATCGCTCTTAAGAGCCCTTCAGAGGACGCGAGAGAGGTCGGACAGGACTTGGCCGTTTCCCCTACAGCTGAGGTAAGAAACCCCGTCTCTCTCTCTTCCCCCGGTTCTGCTGTAGTTCCGCTCGGCCAGGCAGCAGGCAAGGGTTTGACGCTACGTCACGTAAACACTGGACAAGTTGCAACGAGGCGGTTCTGCTAGCATGTCTGCTAGCATGTCTGCTAGCTAGCTGACTTATAATGTCACTAGCTTGGAATTAGCTGGATGATGCTGTGTGTGTGTGTGTGTGTGTGTGTGTGTGTGTGTGTGTGTGTGTGTGTGTGTGTGTGTGTGTGTGTGTGTGTGTGTGTGTGTGTGTATATATATATATATATATATATATAGATAGATAGATAGATATTTAACGCTACTCATTTAGCAAAGGCTTTCATCTAAGTGAGTAAAAAGAGTCATGTGTTACCAGATAGCAGCTGGGATCTGCCAAATGATCAGGGGTCTTACATGAAGTATTTGTACCTCTATCACAGTAATATTAAATGAAGTGGTAGTACCGTTACTACGTCGATATTGTAGTGGTACTATATGAAGCAGTAGTACTCTCAGGAGACGCTGCTACGTAGTTATCCTATCATAGTAGTACTAGTTAGGAGTAGTTGTAGAGCGTTGGCTGCATGATAACAGGTAAGAGTTGGTATGTTGAGAAATATTGAAGTGTAGGGGGCATAGGATCCTCTAGAACAGTGTTTCTCAACCGGGGGTCCGCGGACCCCTAGTGGTCCGTGGTGTAATTGCAAGGGGTCCGTGGAAATAAAATATCTTTAAAAAAAAGATCCTATGACATTAATAGAAATAGGATTATTTTACTCAAATGTGACTGAGACCTTTATCTACCTAAACTATAAAGGGTAACAGGACTTTTTTCTCTAATTACATCTGTTTCACAAGTGTCATTTATTGTATTTTAATAAGAGATCTCGCTCCCGTTTGCATTGTTAAAAGTTACTCCATAAAAATTCTGTTGTTGCATATATCTGAAAGTTACTGAATACATATTCTGTTTTGTTACATATATCTGAAAGTTACTGAATACATATTCTGTTTTGTTACATATATCTGAAAGTTACTGAATACATATTCTGTTTTGTTACATATATCTGAAAGTTACTGAATACATATTCTGTTTTGTTACACATCTGAAAGTTACTGAATACATATTCTGTTGTTACATATATCTGAAAGTTACTGAATACATATTCTGTTTCGTTACACATATCTGAAAGTTACTGCATAAGAATTCTGTTTGTTAACTATATCTAAGTTACAACTGAAAGCTCTTATTTTTGCCCCAAAGAGTGAATAAATGCTATAATGCAATTTAAAATGCAGTTTCTACTGTTTCTACCAAATTGCAACCCCCCTCCCCCAAGATCAGGTGGAGGGGTCCTCAGGGTAGATCAAAAATACGCAGGGGGTCCAGGACCCCAGAAAGGTTGAGAACCACTGCTCTAGAAGGCTTCCTCACTCTTGCAAGAGCAAAAGAGCAAGTTGCAGCTAAACTAACAGCTGCCATGTGCAAGGTGTCTGATTGGCTTACAAACTCATGCTTGACCCCCCCCCCCCCATGTAAGCAAAACAGGCTGCATGTACTTTACATCAAGGACCAACAGCACAGGTGATCCGGACAGTTTATTAAAGGGTGAAGTTATTAATAAAGTGACACATGTAAAATATTTAGGCATCGTAATGGACAAGCGCTTGTCTTTTAAAACACATGTCGGTAAGGTATCCAGGAACGTTAAGTTCGATTTGAATAATTTTAAGAGCATCAGGCATCTTCATCTGCCGCAAGTCTTTTTCTACACGCCGTGATTTTCCCTCATCCGTCGTACTGTATAACCACTTGGTCCCAAGCAGGAGTGACCGCCCTCAAGCCAGTGTCTTCTCTATAGAAACAGACTTTAAAAATATTGGATGAAAAACCAAGGGAATATCACCACTGCCACATCCTGAAAAAATATAACTTTCTTAATTTTGATGATTTTTTTTGTTTTATTCAGATGCATGCCTGATGTTCAAGATTATTCATGGACTCCCCCCCCCCCCCCCCCCCCCTCTGAGAGCATGCCTGGCCTCTCCCGACAGTGACAGAACTGTACGGGTCAGGACCAGAGCATCTTCAAGGGGAGCTTGGGTACCACAGTTTAGGAAGACTACTTTTGGTCAGTCAGCCTTTCCAGTAGAAGTGGTGGGAAAGTGGACTTCCCTTCCCCCTAATGTCAGAGGGTCAGCCAGCTTTGCGGTGTTTAAGAAGCGTCTTAAGCTTTGGTTAAAATCAGCACAAACGTGTAATCACAAATAAGTGTCCTTGCTTTAATAATGTAATAATATTTTGCACATATTTTAGATTTCACTCAGGGTTTTTGTTGAAGTTTTGATTCAGAGTAGTTACTAGTATATGTTTCTTAGTCAGGGGCAGCATAGGGTTCTGGCTGGAACCAGCCCAGGTGCAACCTGACCGTAGACTTGTGTGTCATTTATATTTCCTGCCATTGAACAGGCCAGATTGATTTTTATAGCTGTTGTGATGGTTTAGGTCAGATTGTTATTTATTGATGTTTCAGGTCAGTTTACTAATTATACTTATTGTTGCTGAATAGATGAAACCCACATTCATTATGTTGTCGTCATATAGGCCAGATTGCTATTTATATCCACTGTTTTAAATAGATCATATTATACTTATAACTTTTGAGATTGGTTTTCTGATGTACTGCCATGTTTTCATTTTGTCTTGATTGGTCTTTGTCTGCCTGTCCAGTAGTTCTCTTATGTATTGTTATGTTTTTACTTCTGTATTAATTGTTGTTTGTTTGCCTGCCCAGGGACTGCAGATGCAAATTAGCTGCCGGCTAACTCCGGTGCAGTTGTAAAATTGTGCGTTGTCCCTGTCAAATACACAAACTGAAGAAGCAGTGAATACTAGAATGAAAGTACATAGTAGATTTACACTGACATATAATAGTACAACAGGTGAACGGTCATAAAAGGTCAAAGGAGGGCACAAATTAATACTCATTTAAGAAGGTCATGTAAGAAAGTAAGAGTCCAGTAGTAGAAGCCAACACATTTAGAGTAGAGTAGTAAACTAACGGCAGCTGAATCACTATTTCACAGCTCAGGTTTCTATTACGTTAAAAAGTTAATCGGGGAACAGAAACAGTTTTCAGTTCGGGATAGGGGATACTTTATCTAACTTTATACACACAAGCCAGTGAGGTGACTCGCTCATCAGCTGTTGTCCGGGGTACCACTGTCCTCGTGATTGTGAAAACTCGCAGTAATCGGACAACAGTCGTAGGGTGTAGCTGGGTAAGCTCGTAGAGAGCCGGTTCAGGTAAAGTCCTGGACTGGCTGCTGGAACGTCCGAGCTTGATGCTGCAGCAGTCCACAACGCGGCGTCGCCTGTTGAGAGAATAGTACCGTATCTTTTTCTGCGCAGCACGTAGAAATCCGCCCGCCTCTTTTGTGTTGGTTTAGGTCTCTACTTGTGCGTTTTGGATTCTTTAAGGGAACTTTAAGGAGAAAAGTCTTAAAAGTGAGATCCATCTTAGTTTCAAATAGCAAGAGAAGCTGCTGTACTACTGAACTGCAGCTTATTTTAATTCCTGATGCCAGGAAGAGATCTGAAGGTTGTCAGGACCAAAAGTACACTGGTGCACATTTTGTGTGTACTTCTTTGACTTTGCTCCACAACTGAGAAGAACCGGCGGTGCACATGGGATGGTTCACCTGTCAATGGAGACGCTTTACCTTTGTCACTACACACTGCATCAGTTTCACCACCTTCCGCTGGCCCGGTTACCCGTTTCCCTGTTGGTCGTACTCTCAGTTTGTCTCTTATTCTTGTCTGTAATCAGTGTCTGTGTTTCTGGAAGCACGGTGTGTGTGTGTGTGTGTGTGTTTACTCGGTAGTGTTTGCTCTCCCCAGATCTACAACTGTGTAACAAGATGGCCGACGTGATCGAGGAGAAGATCAAAAACTACAGGACGGCTCCGTTTGACGCCCGCTTCCCCAACACCAACCAGACACGCAACTGTTTCCAGAACTACCTGGGTAACTAATCAATTATTTGCAGTTTGGTGTTGACGGATGTCGCCGGTCTGACTGAAAGACTAGCCGGATCTAAACCGAGCTGGTTCAGAACTCTGGTTGATGTTCTGGCGTGAGACATTTACCAGCGGCATCATACGGGATCACCTTCTTGGTGTCCGGTGTCAGAGCTGTAGTTACAAGGTAGGGTACATCCAGACCATAATATTAGACCTGTTTCATTCAGAGGGTAGACCTTTACGTTGCCTACCTGCGTCCTGTCGTCTTCACCTACGTGGACGGCGTCTCCCTCTACTCGACATTGATAGGTGTGTAGACGGGCATGTGTCCGACGTTGGCGTGTTGTCAGTTCGGTGGGTAGCCTTCTACCGCTGTTTGAATTGAAGGAGAAAAATGAGTGAAGAGATTCATTTCACTTCGTGACAGCGGGCTTCCGGTGTGGTAAGAGGTTTTCAATTTAGGCCAAAGGCATTTTGTGAAGAGACGTAAAGGCTGGAAAAGGGAAAAAAAAAAAACTGGGAGAAATTTCATTCGTAAACCTCACTGACTTTCTGATCTGGCGTGGAGCTTTGTCATAACAAGTTAGAGTACAGATGAAGATATAATTTATGCTGACCTGAACCAGCAGCGTAGTGTTGGACTTCTTCATGACAGCCAGCTCCATCGGCTGGTCTCTGAGCCCTTTAAAAACCTCTGTGCTGTATTTGATGATCTCTGAAGCGTTGCTGTGCACTATAACATGAGGAATGAGTTGACAAAAATACTTATCAGTTTCTGTTCACTTTTTAAGTCCTGTGTCACTGCAGCACCTCTTTTTTTATCCCCCCCCCCCCGCTTTTCTCCACAATTGTACTTGGCCAATTACCCCACACTTTTCCGAGCCGTCCCAGTCGCTGCTCCACCCCCTGCAGACTACCACATGCCTCCTCCCGTACAGGTGGAGTCGCCAGCCGCTTCTTTTCACCTGACAGTGAGGAGTTTCACCAGGGGGGACATAGCGCGTGGGAGGATCATGCTGTTCCCCCTCCCCCCGAACAGGCGCCCCGACCGACCAGAGAAGGCGCTAGTGCAGTGACCAGGACACATACCCACATCGGGCTTCCCACCCTCAGACACGGCCAATTGTGTCTGTAGGGACGCCCGACCAAGCCGGAGGTAACACGGGGATTTGAACTGACGATCCCCATGTTGGTAGGCAACAGATTAGACTGCCACGCTACCCAGATGCCCCCTGCAACACTCATTAAAAAAAAAAAACAATCAGATTGTGGTATTGGAAGAATTCAGTATGTTGGCATGTAATTAAGAGGCAAATGAATCGCACCGTGTACAGTACAAACAGCAGTCAGGTAGAGCAGACAGTAAGTCAGCAGCTCAGGATCACGCCAATAGAAGTTTTTAGCAAATACATTTCAGGTCTTCTACAAGCAGAGGATGGCACATTTTATTCTCTTTAGTTATAGTGTGTCTTCTCTCGGTGCATTTAACACCCAGATTCCATGTGATGGAAATAGTCTTTCATTACCTAGTGACTTTTTAGTTGCAAAGTCAAGTCATTGATATTCTGCACTGGCTTTCACTTTTAGGACTACCAGTTGTGTTCCTGCAGAAGATCTTCATCTTTTCAAATGATGGATTTTTCCATTTTGGACTGAATGTCTTTACTTGGACTGTCAGATCTTACCAGGATAGTCTTACTGACCTGTAAACTGTCTGTCCATCCATATGTTCTGCTGTGTCAGTTGCCTACTGGCTGGCTCCCTTGTTTTCTCCTGTGTTGAACCCAACCTGAGCGTTTAACCACACCAGGTAAACCTAAACACTGGTCACCAGTCACAGAAACCACCTGAGCTTCACCTCACTGGATTTTACATAGCACATGGAAATGGCTGCCAAGTTTAGTCTTCCCATTTTAAGTGTCCACACCGGCCACAATTTAACCCTGAGTAAAATGTCGTTTCGCCGTCTGGTCTATTTTGTCAACAAACCCTGCATGGCTTTCACAAAAATACATGAGGAAAATGCACTTTATGAGCACATTTGCATCATACCGTGGCGCCATATAGGCTCAGGTGTCCTCCGGTCCCATCCAGCAGCCTGTACTGGTCTTCTCGTGGTTATTGGTTGTGTATTACTACCTACATGAGCACCGATGTAAGTAAACCGTAATCGGAGATGATTATTGTCCGACCTGCTATGAAATATCTCTGGAAAAAGATACAGACCTGCCGCTTCCCGAATGCTCCTGAAATTGTCTATATTTGCATTAAAATGAGTTTTAGATCAATTGCACAAAAAAACGACCATGAGCGGTCAAATGAATGCGCATAATTTGCGCGTGATCGTGTGCGTCACGTCACTATTATGACGTGTGTTGGTCGCGTCATTTCCTTCGTGAAGTTCGTTGCTCTGTCCTAGAAACACACTAGCGCCCTCCAGTGCAGAGAAATAGTCTGAACTTGATGTTTGATTATTTCCAACACGTCTGGGTAGAGACGCACCATGACTGCCACCGAGGCGCTGCAGTATTTACAGGCGTTGGACAGCGGCCATTTTAAATCGTAATAAGGTTGTTGAAATGTTAATTTTGCTGTCAGTTAGTTTCACAACAGACACACTAACATATGTAATTCATTAATATCTCAACTGGGTATTTACCTTGACAGAATATAGAGTTTAAAAACCGTGGCAGTCATGTGGACCGCCCATGGTGGTTTTGGGTAGGAGTGACGTCCCGGTCGTTCTGGTGTTAAAACAACAAGCTGACGCCGTCCATGGGAAATCTGTTGTGCCTCTGTTTGCGTCCACTGGCATCTGTTTGTGTTAAATTGTGCGTTTTATCTGGATTATGCTTTTGTGTTTTATTTCTGTTAGCTTTAATCTCGTTATCGTTGTTGCGCAGGTGGGTTTCATCCAGAGGCTTTCTGCCCACGGGGCTGAAAGTGACTCCATTCAGACTTCATTCCAGACATAGCAGCTACAGCTAATGTAGCCGCTAGCTGTCTTTCTGTGATGGCTAATGCTGAGTTTGTAGTTTGAAAACCAAAAGGGAAAGCAACAGATGAGGGCTGCAAAAACACGAAGAGCTGTTGTTCTGCTTCATAGAATGATACCCAAACAGACTGACATCTCCATTGTTACATAGTCCGATCTATGAGTTCTCATCTCATCTCATCTCTTCATCAGCCGCCTCTCCGGGGTCAGGTCGCCATGGCAGCAAGCTAAGTGGGCACTCCAGACGTCCCTCTCCCCAACAACGCCCTCCAGCTCCTGCTGGGCGATCCCAAGCCGTTCCCAGGCTAGGTTGGACATGTAGTCCCTCCAGCGAGTTCTGGGTCTACCCCGGGGTCTCCCCCCAGTTGGACGTTCCCGGAAAACCTCCAAAGGAAGGCGTCCAGGAGGCACCCTAATCAGATGCCCGAACCACCTCAACTGGCTCCTTTCGACGCGAAGGAGCAGCGGCTCTACTCCGAGCTCCCTCCGGATGTCCGAGCTCCACACCCTATCTCTAAGGCTGAGCCCTACGGAGGAAACTCAGTTCAGCCGCTTGTATCCGTGGTCTCACCCTTTTGGTCACTACCCAAAGCTCATGACCATAGGTGAGGGTTGGAACGAAGATTGACTGGTAAATTGAGAGCTTTGCCTTCCGGCTCAGCTCCCTCTTCACCACAACGGTCCGGTACAACGTCCACATTACTGCTGATGCTGCACCAATCCGAGTTGTCTTCTTCTGTTTTCCTTTTCTTCTACACAGGGTTTACCAAGTGATTCCCTTTTTAGGAGAAAATGAGATGGGATTTCTTGTGATTCGGTCAGTTTGAAGTAAAAAGAATAATTGTGCTAAAACCACATTTACCTCTCAGTTAAAAGTTACAACTTGTTCTGGGGAAAACAGTCAGTTTTGCTTTTGTATTTTTTAATTTTTTTTTGTCATTTTGAGTTTTTTTAAACCATTTCATTCTCGTGCTGGTGAATCAGACTGCACAAATTTCGTCGATTGCCTTTATCAGATTTTGCATGTTTCTTGAGAAATCTGGAGAAGTTCTATAATTTGAAAAAGAAGTTGTTCAGATGAAGGTAACTACTGGGAAACGATTCCTCGCCCAGCAGGTTTTGCTGCAGGTTTTCTGCCTGTCAGATGTCAACCTGAGCTGCTGCCGGTTGGAATAAAGAGTCTGGGTGTCCGGGTAGCGTAGCGGTCTATTCTGTTGCCTACCAACACGGGGATCGCTGGTTCAAATCCCCATGTTACCTCCAGCTTGGTCGGGTGTCCCTACAGACACAATTGGCCGTGTCTGCGGGTGGGAAGCCAGGTGTGGGTATGTGTCCTGGTCGCTGCACTAGCGCCTCCTCTGGTTGGTCGGGGCGTCTGTTGGGGGGGGGGGGAATACTGTAATCCTCCCACACGCTACATCCCCCTGGTGAAACTCCTCACTGTCAGGTGAAAAGAAGCGGCTGGCGACTCCACATGTATGGGAGGAGGCATGTGGTAGTCTGCAGCCCTCCCCGGATCAGCAGAGGGGGTGGAGCAGCGACCGGGATGGCTCGGAAGAGTGGGGTCATTGGCCGGATACAGTTGGGAAGAGAAAAAAAAGATTTCAAGTCTTTCTGGAAAAGCCACAGTAAGACTGGATGTTCACATCTGCTTTTTATCAGAAGGAACGTCACGTCTGACTGTAGATACTGATGAATGATTTAATAAGAAATGATGCTTAGTCAATACTGACTCTGGACCTGAGTCAATATTTCGTGAACAGGAAAAGTTGTCTTCTGCAGAAATTTACCTCGTTATTCTTTCATAATAACTTCAAATTTCACAGGGCATCACTTCCTTGAAAGTTGTTCCTCATTTTAAAGTCGAACTCCTCAATAATCTCTCTCTCTCTCTCTCTCTCTCTCTCTCTCTCTCTGTCTCACTCACTCACTCCACCTCTCTCTCTCTCTCTCTCACTCCCTCTGTCTCTCTCTCTCTGTCTCACTCATCTCTGTCTCACTCATCTCTCTCACTCGCTCACTCCACCTCTCTCTCTCTCTTTCTCTCTCTCTCTCTCTCTCTCTCACTCCCTCTGTCTCTTTCTCTCTGTCTCACTCATCTCTCTGTCTCACTCACTACACCTCTCACGCTCTCACTCCCACTCTGTCTCTCTCTCTTACCCCATCTTTCTCTCTGTCTTTCACTCACTCACTCCCTCTCTCTCTTTCTCTCTGTCTCACTCATCTCTCTGTCTCACTCACTACACCTCTCACGCTCTCACTCCCACTCTGTCTCTCTCTCTTACCCCATCTTTCTCTCTGTCTTTCACTCACTCACTCCCTCTCTCTCTTTCTCTCTCTGTCTCACTCATCTCTCTGTCCCTCTTACTCTCTCTCACTCACGCCATCTCACTCACTCCCTCTGTCTCTCTCTCACTCCCTCTCTTACCCCATCTTTCTCTCTCTGTGTCTCACTCACTCACTCCCTCTCTCTCTCACTCTCTCTGTCGAGCGGATGTGAGTGGAAACTGAGTGAGTGAACGGAGTGACAGCGTTTTTCGCTTCAGTGTGAGCGAAAATTCTGTGCTTTCTCTTTCTTTCTGTTTATAAACTGTGTTTACGAAAATAAACTGTTTATTTTCGTGTTTTGTTGTTATTAGGTGGTGGTGTTTTGTTTTTTGGGTGTAGTTTGGTAGTGTGGTTGGCAGCCGGGCACTATGCCTGTTGTCAGTAGTTGTGCAGCGCTGGAGAAGCTGACACGCCGACATGCAGTTAAAATATTACCGAGTGTCGGCTGTTGAGTGGAGGAGGCCAACTATGCTGTTGGGTGGAAGAGGCCAGCTATGCTGTTGGGTGGAGGAGGCCAGCTATGCTGTTCAGTGGAGGAGGCCAGCTGTGCTGTTGGGTGAAGGAGGCCAGCTGTGCTGTTCAGTGGAGGAGGCCAGCTGTGCTGTTGGGTGGAGGAGGCCAGCTATGCTGTCGGAGAGGTTGTCGGTTTTGAACAAAGCTATTGTCATTTTCCTAGATGACGTGGCCAGAGTTGAAGAGGTGGTGGAAAGTGGCGTAGTGATTCGCGATTCTTTCACCCTGTTCTCCCGCTGGTGAACCTGGCTAAAAAGATGACCATTTCAAACGCACCTCCGTTTATTAAAAATGAAGTGTTGGCCATGGAGCCGTCACGTTTCGGGCAGCTGGTGTCCCCCATTAAACGGGTTCTGCTGGGGTCCAAGTCACCAAAGCTAAGCCATGTTGTGTGTCGCAGAAGACAGGTCTTCATGATCCTCAAGGACAGCACGGGTGATTTAGACCTGACTCTCACGTTCAAAGTGGACGGTTTTAGTTACAATGTGTTTGCCACCTCTGAGACCATGAAATGCTTCGGTTGCGGTGCAGAAGGACATGTGGTTCGGTCTTGCCCTGAGGCCGGAGAGCAGACCGGCTCGAACCCGCCTGAAGCACCGCAGCCTGAAGCCGAGTCCGACTCGCCCGGTGCACAGCAGTCTGCAGAGAAAGACGGGGAGACCAAGGCAGAAATGCAGGACAGGGAGCAGACTGAGAAACGGGACCAAGCTAAGAGTGGAAATGAAGCTGGTAATGCCCAGACCAGAGAGAAACCAGAAAAACACAAGCTGACAGAGGAAAAGAAACGTGACAAAGATTAAAAAAACAAAAAGTGCGGTCAAAGTGTGGGAAGTGTGGTCAGTGATGAACTGAATGATGAAAACATGTCTGCGGAGGAGGATGGTCTAACGGCTAAATGTAGTAAAAGGAAAATGTCTGACAAAGAGCAGGGTGGTGCCGAGGCTAAGAAAGTGTTGGATGAGTCATCGGATGAGGAAAGTGAGTGGACACCATCACAAGAGGATGAAACCGTTGTTTATCCCCTTAAGAAAATAAGGACATTTCCAACCAAAACTAAATGCCAAAGGGCAGTTTAAACCGAACAGTTCTTCCCCGATTTGAGATCTTTTGTCAGGTCTGTGGCACAGCAGAGGAAGGAAGGGGGGGCTTTCAGTGACCAAGAGATTTACCGGCTCAAGGAAATTACGACAAAAGTCAAAGCACACCTAATCCATGATGATTAAGACACAATTGATTCTCCACATATTGTTTGTAGGTGTTTTTCTTGTTGTAGAGACAACTTCTTTCCTTTTCATGGCTGATTTGAAAATAGGGTCTTTAAATATAAATGGAGCAAGGAGTGATGTGAAGAGTTTCTCTTTTCAAATTGGTAGAAATGAAAGGGTTGGATGTGGTCTCTGTATAAGAAACTCACAGTGACGCTGTGAATGAAAGTGACTGGAGGAAGGAGCGGCCTGGGGAGGTCATCCTAAGCCATACATTAACTAACGGTGGCGGTGTTGGTGTGCTTTTCTCAAAAGAGTTTTAGTCCCTCTTCTTCTGAGGTAGAAGAAAAGTTAAGCGGCTGATTGAAACCCGTGGCCTACAAGATGCTTGGAGAGGTTTTAACAGGAGTGACAGGCAGTACACCTCGAGTCACTCCAAGGACAATTTGTTATCTCTGGCCAGACTTGGTCGTTGTTATTGTTTTAAACATTGTTTTGGTATCTTCAAATCAAGTCAAATAACTCCTGTTGGTTTTTCTGACCATTGTCTTGTTCAGTGCTCTTTTTTCATTCACAATGTTAAAGTACAGAGTGCATATTGGCATTTTAATACTGGTCTTTTGCAAGATAGCTCTTTCAGAGAGGCTTTTGAATTTCTATGGGCTTTACATAGAAAAAGCAAAACCACTTTTTCTTCAGTACAACAATGGTGGGATATAGGAAAGAGCAAAATAAAACAGTTATGTCAGCAGTGTACTCGCAATGTCACTAAGCACATTACCAGATCTCTTCAAGAACTGGAGATTGAAGTAGTAGAATTACAGAGTTTTAGTGGAATTACAGAGTTTAGTGGATTCTACAGGAAATCAAGGGCATATTGAAGCCCTTAAAGCGAAAAAGGCTGCCTCAGCCAACCTGTTGGGCGCTACAGCACAGGGAGCTCTGGCCCGCTCACGTTTCATGAATGTGTCTCAAATGGATGCCCCATCACAGTTTTTTTTTTTTTTTGTGGTTTCATTCGTTATGCTCTGAAGATGGAACCACGATAACGGGAACCCCTGAGATCCGCAGATATGCCACCTCCTTCTACAATGAACTGTTTAAAAGTGAATTTGTGGAGGATTCAGAGTTGGCTAGTTCTTTTTATGCTGGGCTACCTCAGGTGGACGCTGATACCCATGCGGTGTTGGATGCGGAACTGTTTCTGAATGAACTGTACACTGCTCTGATTAGCCTGGGAAATGGAAAAGCATCTGGCATTGATGGACTGCCCGTTGAATTTTATAAGTCCTTTTGGTCTGTGATCGGTAAAGATCTGCTGGAGGTGCTTCAGGACAGTTTGTGCAAAGGACAACTACCACTGAGCTGTAGAAGGGCAGTTATCACTCCTCTCCCCAAAAAGGGAGATCTACAAGACCTGAGGAACTTGGAGACCTGTATCTCTGCTGTGTGGGGACTAGAAAATCCTCTCTAAAGTTTTAGCCTGTAGACTTAGAGAGGTGATGAGTAAGGCCATTCATGTTGACCAGACTTACTCTGTGCCCGGCAGGTTAATAAGTGACAATATCATCCTAACTGGGCATGTTTTGGAAATCTCTGGCTCATTGGGTATAGATACTGGTCTCATTTCCCTAAACCAGGAAAAGGCTTTTGACCGGGTTGAACACAAGTATCTGTGGCAGATGCTAAATGCTTTTGGGTTCAGCCCAGGTTTCATAGCCAAGATCCAGGTACTGTACCGTGATATTATGAGCATACTTAAAATGAATGGTGGTTTGGCTGCACCTTTTATTGTACAGAGGGGAATACGTCAAGGATGCACACTCTCTGGAATGCTGTACTCCCTCTCCATCGAGCCTTTTCTTCACAAACTCAGAAAAAACTCTCAGGTGGTTTTTTGCCAGGTTGCACTTCAGCTGTAAAAATCTCAGCATACGCAGATGATGTTATGGTGTTGATTAACAAACAGAGCGATATCGATATCTTGGATGGGACTGTGGACCTTTTCAATAGTATTTCGTCTGCTAAGGTAAACTGGGGGAAAAGTGAAGCTGTGATGGTTGGGAAAAGGCCAATTGGACAATTTAGCTCTACCAGGAGGGCTGACTTGGAAAAAAAGGAAGGATAAAGTACTTGGGAGTTTTTTGGGTGAAGAATCTGTGTTGGAAAAGAACTGGGAGAACGTTTTAGAAAAAATAGAAGGCCGGCTTAAAAAGTGGAAGTGGCTCCTGCCAAGCATGTCTTACAGAGGGAGGACACTTGTAATCAACACTCTAGTATCCTCCTCATTATGGCACAGATTAGTTTGTGTTGACCCCCTTCCAAATTTACTTTCAAGAATTCAAGCTGTTTTAGTTGATTTTTTTGGGGGATAAATTACATTGGATTCCCCAGGCTGTTCTTTGTCTTCCAAAGGAGGACAAGGACTTGTACATTTGGCCAGTAGAGGCGCTGCGTTCCGTCTTCAGTTTATCCAGAGACTGCTTTATGGCCCAAGAGACTTGGTGTGGAGACCACTGGCACGCACAGTTTTGCAGAAGTTTGGTGGTTGGGGACTGCATGACTCACTGTTCCTCATGGATCTAAAGACTCTGAAGTTCCAAACCCTGCCACCTTTCTACCACGGTGTCTTCACAGTGTGGAAGATGGTGGTGAAAGAGAGGACAATGCAAAGTGACTCCCTCTACTGGTTGTTGAGGGCGCCTGTGGCGCATGGAGGACGTCTGAACGCCCCCTGCTGGGCAGAATCGGCAGTCACAGGAGTGTTTTGCAGAGCAGGTTTTCTAACCCTTGAATCGGTGGTGAACACTGCTGGACCTGACCTGAGCAATGCAGCTGCTCCTGCGGCTGGTCTGGGAGTGCCTTCTGTGAGGATCATCAACAAGCTGCTTGACCACTGGAGACGCTGTCTGACGGGACACGAGTCCCTCCTGTTACATGAGTACAGCAATGGTTTGATGGTGCCTAATGTAGATGATCCTTTTCCTTGTTTCAGTATTCGCCCCAGTTTTGATGACTGTTCGGGTTCTGTTTTAGATGAGAGAAGAAGTGCTTTTCTAAATTTAGAAGAGGCAAAAGGCAAATTACTGTATGGAACGATGGTTAAATGTCTAAACGAGGGTGAACTAAACAATCGTGTTGACACACCTTGGCGAAGTCATCTGGGCTTGGGAGTTGGTGTCAGACCTGCTTGGAGGGGTCTATACAAACCATTAACAAAGAAGGTTGCTGACTCTCAGTGGACAATTTTACATGGGATAGTAGCAGTTAATGCTTTTCCTTCTGTTATTGGTCAGGGTGTGAGTGATAAATGTGTTTTTTGCTCTTCAAAGAAACAGTTTTTGACGGTTAGCTGGAGTGCGTTCGCCTGATACCACTGTTCATGTTGTTGGAGAGTTTATTCAGCAGGGTTAGGGGAGGTTTTCTCCCAGCACATGTTCATTCGGAGGTTTAACTACAAACAAACTGTGAAAGGAAAATGTCAGCTGATGAATTTCATCCTGGGACAAGCAGAAATGGCCATATATGTAAGCAGAAAGAGGAAGATGAAAGACTCGGGAGACGCTGATGTAAAGCTGCTGTTTACTGGCCTGGTGAAGGCAGGATGATGACCGACTTCAGTTATTACAGAGAGATGACGGATCTCCAGCAGCTCGGTGCTGCCTGGGCTCATGGGGACGTGTTGTGCTCAGTGAAACACAACCAGCGGGTTTTTTCTGGAGGATTGATGTGATTTACTTTCCTTTTTAAATATCTAGTTATTTGCTTGTGATTTGAATATGATTGTTGTATTTAAAAAAAAGTTTGCTTTTTAAAAATCAAAATCTCTCTCACTCCCTCTCTCTGTGTGTGTCTCTCTCTCTCTCTCTCTCTCTCAGACTTCCACAGATGTAACAAGGCCCTGTCAGGCAAAGACCAGGACACGGCTCCATGTGAATGGTACCAGAGGGTCTACAAGAGCCTGTGCCCCATGAGCTGGGTATGTAAAGCCCACACAACTTCACAGTTAACACAACAACTTTATTTTTCATTATAAAACCGTCCTCAGATAGGGTCATCTTTCCCCCCTCGTGGAGACACATTCAATGCATCTATGGTATTATATTATTTTAAGACGGTCCTGGGTTCGAGCCCCGGGGCAGTCCAACCTTGGGGGTCGTCCTCTGTGTGGAGTTTGCATGTTCTCCCCGTGTCTGTGTGGGTTTCCTCCGGGGGCTCCGGTTTCCTCCCACAGTCCAAAGACCTGTAGGTCAGGTGGATCGGCCGTACTAAACTGTCCCTAGGTGTGTGTGTGTGTGTGTGTGTCGGCCCTGTGATGGACTGGCGGCCTGTCCAGAGTGTCTCCCGCCTGCCGTCCAATGACAGCTGGGATAGGCTCCAGCATCCCCGCGACCCTGAGTAAGAAGGATAAGCGGTTTGGATGATGGATGGCCGGATGATACTATTTCTTTCACTTTGTCTTTCTCTCTCTCTCCATCATGCAGGTGCAGAAATGGGATGAACAGATCGAGAACGGGAGCTTCGCTGGGAAGATTTAGACAAACCCCCCCCCCCTGTCATTTCTCCATCCTCCCCTCCCCCATTCATTCATCCATCTCTTTCCCTCCTGCTCTTATCTCCGTGTCTTCATGTAAAGCATCCCGATGTTACTGTCAGAAAAGTGAACAATAAATTATTTGATGCTCCTGAACCCCGATGTGCTGCTGGTGTTTTTGAGAGGGTGGCTGTTGGACTTCGGTGCTTTCACCGCATGACCGCGTCGCATGTTGGCGTGCACACGTGCAGGTCTTTTCTTGTTTATCGAAATACGTATTTCCACCGGTTCATAGGAGTAAATGTTCACGGTATTCGGTGTAGAGGCCTCTGGAGCGATTTACCTCTGTTGGGCCGTCTCACGTCTTCTCCGGGAAGACGAGGTAATTCCTCTGCCGACTCACAACGCCGAACTACCTGGACGTTCCACGCCAACGTCCAGGAGGAAGACAGGATATCCTGTCAGGAACCCAGCAGTGGTTCCAGGCTGTTGACTCCTGTGAGCAACGGGGGGGTGAAACACGCTGGGTATTGGCTTGCTGTGTGCGACGGCGAGGGCAAACAGTGGGTCCCCACAGTGGAAATGGATTGATGACTTCCATTAGGACGGATTTCCTGTGGTCTACCCAGACCCTGGTTGTCTGCTGAGAGACTACATGCTAATCTAAACAGGAAGACCATAAACAATACCTCTTGTAATCATGGTGTTCATGTACTGTAAACCTCCCTGAAGCATGCCGTCGTCTGCATATTTATGTCCGAGTTCATGTCTCCGGGCAGGAAAATGAAGAACTTGTTTGGTTTCTGTCCTGTGAGCTGACATGGACTTCAACGTGTCCTCCTAGAGGAGGTGTTGTGTACTGTAAAATCCCAGTTAAGTCCCTTATTTCTCGATGCATTGTGTTGCATTTTAATTCACTATATATATACACACACAGTGCATCCGGAAAGTATTCACACCCCTTCACTTTGCCCACATGTTGTTATGTTACAGCCTTATTCCAAAATGGATTAAATTCCTTTTTTTTCTCATCAATCTACACACAATACCCCATAATGACAAAGCGAAAAAGGTTTTGTAGAAATTTTTGCACATTTATTAAAAATAAAAAACTGGAATATTGCATGTACATAAGTATTCACACCCTTTGCTATGACGCTCAGAATGGAGCTCAGGTTCATCCTGTTTCCACTGATCATCCTCGAGATGTTTCTACATCTTGATTGGAGTCCACCTGTAGTAAATTCAATTGATTGGACCTGATTTGGAAAGGCACACACCTGTCTATATAAGGTCCCACTGTTGAGAGTGCATGTCAGCGGAAACCAAGCCATGAAGTCAAAGGAATTGTCTGTGGACCTCCGAGACAGGATTGTATCGAGGCACAGATCTGGGGAAGGGTACAAAAAAGGTCCCGAAGAGCACAGTGGTCTCCATCATTCGTACATGGAAGAAGTTTGGATCCACCAGGACTCTTCCTAGAGCTGGCCGCCCAGCCAACCTGAGCAATCGGGGGAGAAGGGCCTTGGTCAGGGAGGTGACCAAGAACCTGTGGTCACTCTGACAGAGCTCCAGTGTGCCTCTGTGGAGATGGGAGAACCTTCCAGAAGGACAACCATCTCTGCAGCACTCCACCAATCAGGCCTTTATGGTAGAGTGGCCAGACAGAAGCCTCTGCTCAGTAAAAGGCACATGACAGCCCGCTTGGAGTTTGCCAGAAAGCACCTAAAGGACTCTCGGACCATGAGAAACAAGATTCTCTGTTCTGATGAAACCAAGATTGAACTCTGGCCTGAATGCCAAACGTCACATCTGGAGGAAACCAGGCACCTCTCATCACCTTCCTAACACCATCCCTACAGTGAAGCATGGTGGTGGCAGCATCATGCTGTGGGGATGTTCTTCAGCGGCAGGAACTGGGAGACTAGTCAGGATCGAGGGAAAGATGAATGGAGCAAAGTACAGAGAGATCCTTGATGAAAACCTGCTCCAGAGTGCTCAGGACCTCAGACTGGGGCGAAGGTTTACCTTTCCTAAGCACACAGCCAAGACATGAAGGAGTGGCTTCGGGACAAGTCTGTGAATGTCCTTGAGTGGCCCAGCCAGAGCCCAGACTTGAACCCCATTGAACATCTCTGGAAAGACCTGAAAATAGCTGTGCAGCGACGCTCCCCATCTAACCTTACAGAGCTGGAGAGGATCTGCAGAGAAGAATGGGAGAAATACCCCAAATATAGGTGTGCCAAGCTTGTAGCTTCATACCCAAGAAGACTTGAGGCTGTAATCGCTGCCAAGGGTGCCTCAACCAAGTACTGAGTAAAGGGGGTGGATACTTATGTACATGCAATATTTCAGTTTTTTATTTTTAATACATTTGCTAAAATTTCGGTAACACTTTAGTATGGGGAACGTAGTCACCATTAATTAGGTGCTAATTAGCATGTAAATTAGCAACATATTGGCTCTTAATTGGTCATTATTAAGCACTCATTAATGCCTTATTCTGCATGGCCTTATTATACTACCAGTAAGCCATTAACTATGAGTTTCCCCTCTATAACCTCAGAAGTATTGTTTATTAGTAGTACCATCTCAATATGCTTTGCTTAGTATGGCCTTTATAAGGTGGTAGTACCACAAGAAGAGTTATTCTCCCTTACTAACACTTAATGAATATGCTCTGTTCTTACATAACAACACACAAAACTGCAAGTGTTCATAGTGTTAAATTACTCTAAATTAAGTTTTTGTTACTTAGAATATGTTCCCCATACTAAAGTGACATCTTGATCATTACTAATTCACTAGTAATTAAGTTTTTTTACTTAGAATATGTTCCCCATACTAAAGTGGCATCTTGATCATTACTAATTCACTAGTAATTAAGTTTTTGTTACTTAGAATATGTTCCCCATACTAAAGTGTTACCTAAATTTCTACAAATCCTTTTTCCCCTTTGTCATTATGGGGTATTGTGTGTAGATTGATGAGAAACAAAAGGAATTTAATCCATTTTGGAATAAGGCTGTAACATAGCAACATGTGGGGAAAGTGAAGGGGTGTGAATACTTTCTGGATGCACTGTACATATGTATGTATATATATATATGTATATATATATATATATATATATATATATACATCCGTAGTATAAATGAAGCTTGATTGATGGGTCTTGTCCTGTATCTTCCCCATGTTCTGTCGGTACCGGTATGGTCTCCATGTTGTGTCGGTACCGGTATGGCCTCCATGTTGTGTCGGTACCGGTATGGCCTCCATGTTGTGTCGGTACCGGCCTGCGTTGCATCAGCAGCATCCCACACGGCATCGCGCCGGCGACCTTGACAAGTTGCCGGCGCGATGCATCATGGGGCGGAGGAGGAGGCGAGAGACGGGGGTGGGGGTATGAACCAACCCCCCCCCCCCCCCGTCCCTCTTAGCTGCTGTCCGACTAACCGAATAAACGTTGTGTAACCATAATAGGAAATCGACGCCCCCCCCCTTGTCTTGGTTGTGCGTGGTGACGTCACGGGATGCAGTGATGCAAAGAGAAGGGAGGGGGAGCAAAAAGAGTCCCCGGGCTCGCGCAGCATCCTAGACCGTGCTAGGCGGATGGGAGGATGGGTGGAGGACACGCCGTAGGCTGCTCGGCAAAGTGAAACGTGCGGTTTCCCTCGCGGTCCGCATATCCGGCGCGAGCGCGGAGCGTGCGCGAGTATCGGCTTTGCTGCGCAGGTGCCAGCACGGGGGGGTCCGGGAGACCGGGATTCGGACTCTTACCAAAACCGGGTCGTCTCCGCACGTGAGTATTGACGTTGTTCTTGTTGTTTTGTTTTAATTCGGCGCTGTGTCTGAAGCTCTCGGCGCGCGTGCTTGCGGAGCGGACCGCCGATGTCCTGCCTCCTTTCTGCTTCCTGTCACGCGAGTTTCCCCCATGTCGACACGCGCACTGTGACGGACGGAAGGACGGGGTTTTATCCCGGTGATGCGGAGCGAGACACGACGGCACGTTACGGTGGAGGAGGAGGGGGGAGGAGGCTCCTCCACCCTCCTCCTCCACCCTCCTGCGTGTGTTATAGTTGCCCTCCTAACTGACGCGATTTCGGACCTCCTGTGGTTTTGAGACGCCCATTATCTAGAGCATCTTTTTTTTTTGCACGAGGGTCTGATGCGGTAAGTTGCTCGCGCGCTGCCGGCGTGGTACCTTGGACAGCGCCTTTTAACGGGGGTCTGTTCGTTTTCCAGCAGCTGCTGAAGATAGCCGGGCGGGTTCTGCGAGCTGTCGGCCACCTGAGGCGCTCCCCTTGGGTCCTCTCTCTTCTCTTCTGGGCAACTTTTCCTCAGCCGGCGACCCAGTTCTGACAACATGGAGGGCCAGGTAAGTGCTGTTGTTCCTCCTGCAAGGGTCAGTCATGACCCACATTTCGGCGTATACATGCAGTACATATACATACATGCACGTATACACGCAGTACATATACATACATACACGTATACATGCAGTATATATATATATATATATGCACGTATACATGCAGCATATATACACACATGCACGTATACATGTATTACACATACATACATACGTGCGCGTATACATGCAGTACACATGCATACATGTATGTATACATGCAGTACATATACATACATGCATTACACATACATGCAGTACATATACATACATGTACGTATACATGCGCTACATATACATACATGCACGTATACATGCAGTACACATACATAAGTGCACGTATACATGCAGTACATATACATACATATACGTATACATGCACTACATATATATATACGTACACGTGTACATGCAGTACGTATACATACGTGCGCGTATACAATGAAGTACATATACATACGTGCACGTATACATGCACTGGGTGTGTGGGAGGCCGAAGACTCCCGGCTGGTGGTGAGGAAGACGATACACCAGCGGTTGTACAAACAACCATGGTTTAAAAAAGAAACGTAAAATCTCAGTTTATGTGGGCGGTGCAGGCCTGTGTTGTCATGGTGAGTCAGCCTGCCACTTCCCATCATGTGGGGATTCAGAAGAGTGTGTGTGTGAGTGAGTGAGTGAGTGAGTGAGTGAGTGATTGAGGGAGCATGCGTGCGTGAGAGCGATAGAGAGAGAGAGAGAGAGAGAGAGAGAGAGAGAGAGAGAGAGAGAGAGAGAGAGAGAGAGAGAGGAAGAGAGAGAGAGAGAGAGAGAGAGAGAGAGAGAGAGGAAGAGAGAGAGAGAGAAAGAGAGAGAGAGAGGAAGAGAGAGAGAGAGAGAGAGAGAGAGAGAGAGAGAGAGAGAGAGAGAGAGAGAGAGAGAGAGAGAGAGAGAGAGAGAGAGGAAGAGAGAGAGAGAGAGAGAGAGAGAGAGAGAGAGAGAGAGAGAGGAAGAGAGAGAGTTAGAGAGAGAGAGAGAGGAAGAGAGAGAGAGAGAGTTAGAGAGAGAGAGAGAGAGAGAGAGATTGTTTGTACAGACGCACACCCCAAAATAAAAGCAGGCTCTGAGTAGTGTAACATGGCCTCGCGTGCCGCTTTAGCAAGTCGCGCGATAGTTACTGAGACCCCCTCAATAGACCACCCTGCCGCGTGTGGACCCTCGTGCCAGTCCACGTTGAAACACTACTGAGGTAATCACCAAAACAGCTCGATGCGATGCAGGCACTTCCGGGTTGTAGAGAGGGGTGTGATGTGATTGGCTCTGGGAGATGAAGCGTGATAGTAAAGATCACCCGTTGGCTTGGATGAGGTGTGGGTCATTGGAGTTACTGTGTGTGTGTGTGTGTGTGTGTGTGTGTAGGTGTGTGTGGGTGTGTGTTGTTGTTGTCGCGTTCAGCCCGTGTTAATTAAAGTGT